>NW_007253514.1:434827-539879 GCF_000164805.1 Carlito syrichta
TGAGTTGAAGTCTCACTCTGTTGCCCAAGTTAGAGTGCAGTGGCATGCTCATGGCCACTGCAGCCTTGACCTACTGTGCTCAGGTATTCCTTCCACCTCAGCCTTCCAAGTAGCTGGAACTACAGGTGTGCGCCACCATACCCGGCTAATTTTTTGATTTATTGTAGAGATGAGTTCTTGCCATGATGATCAGGCTGGTCTCAAACCCCTGGGTTCAGGCAACCCTCTTGCATCTGCCACCTAAAGTGCTGGGATTGCAGGCGTGAGCCACCATTCCCGGCTTACTTTTTGGACATTTCTGCTTGGATGTTTTAGGAAATTTTGAGACTAGAAAACATTTTTCCCCTCTTTCTTTTAATTTTTAATTTTAAGGATGTGGAGTACAATTCAGGGTTAGGTATACAAATGTTCATAATGCAGATACCCTTGTTGATGAGGTACCTGATTCCCACTACTGCCAACCCCACCCTCCCCCACCCTGCAGTTTCCCACTACTGCCAATCCTTTTCTTATGGTATTAGAATAACTGTTCAAGGTTCACTTATGAGTGAGAACATGTGATACTCAGTTCTTTGTTTCTGTGATAGATCATTCAGTATTAGAGACTCTAAGTCCACCCAAGTTACTGTGAAGTTCATAATTTTGTCATTCTTTATGGCTGCGTAATAATCCATAGTGTATATGTACCACATTTTTTTATCCAGTCCTTTTTCGATGGGCAGCACAGTTGGTTCCATGTTTTTGCTATTGTGAACAGTGCTGCAATAAACACGTGTGTGCAGGTATCTTTTTCATAGAGTGATTACTCCAGGTACATTCCCAGAGAGGGAATTGCTGGGCCATATAGAAGGTTGAATTTTAGATCTTTTAGGGATCATCAAACTGTTTTCCACAGAGGTTGTATTAGTTTACACTCCCTGCATCCTCACCAGCATCTGTTGTTTTTGAGTTATTGATGATGGCCATCCTGACTGGGGCTAGGTGATATCTAAGTGTAGTTTTAATTTGCATTTCTTTGATGATTAGTGAGGCTGAGCATTTTCATGTATCTGTTGGCTGCTTGTATATCTTCTTTTGAGAAGCAAGAGAGTCTTTGAGGGAGTTTGAAACTTACTTTGTAGATTATAATGTATTCTAGGAGGTTTTAAGCATAGGAGTGCTTAAGTCTGCAAGGGAAAAATGATAATGTCCATCTTATTGATAAACTGAGACTTGGAGAAGTTATACATTTTGCTTCTGGTCAAATAGCTTGGAAATGAGAAAGCTAGGCTTTGAACTCCAGTCTCTAAAGCCCATTTATTCTACTATACAATATCATCTTCCTCAATGTATGGTAATTCATTTACGTAGACTAGAGTTATCTAATCATGGTTAGTCCTATTTAATTCTCATTAGTTTGAAAATCAGAAGATGGTGTTGTAGTTAAAACCCTCAAGATTATGTAAGCAGCAATTATTTTTATGCCTTTTAATTATTACTGTATCTTTTCTTGTGTATAGAATAATATATGGCTAAAATAAGTAGAAAAAAAACCAAATTGACTCTTCACAGATCTGTTACTTTATTGAATGTTTAGCCCTGGGAATGTTCTTTGTAATTTCTGTTATATGGAATAGCTGGATGTTTTACGTTAATTGAATTACATCAGCTTGAAAGCAGATCATTTTTCTGGGTAGAATTTTTAAAATGTGTTTTCTATTTGAGGGGGCTAACTTATTGTGTTTGAGTTGGAGTCTCATTTTGTTGCCCAGGCTGGAGTGCAGTGACACGCTCACGGCCACCGCAGCCTCGACCTGCTGGATTCAGGCAATCCTTCTGCGTCAGCCTTCCAAGTAGCCAGAACTACTAGGAACCATGCACCACTATCCAGCTAATTTTTGATTTATTGTAGAGACGAGGTCTCACCAAGTTGCTCGGGCTGATTTCAAACCTATGTGGTCAGGCACTCGTCTCACCTCAGCCTCCCAAAGTGCTGGGATAATAGGCGTGAGCCACTGCGCCCAGCCTGAGGGGCTAACTTTTAAAACAATCATTATCAATAAATAGTTGCTGAATATGCCTGCTTCAAAAGTGATATTTTTACATTCTTCATGAAAGATGTAATCCTTATTTTCTTCCAGGTGTTTATGTATAAAATGAAACAAGCACTTTGTTAGAAGACAAACATACTTTAAAATTTATGTATTTTAAAAATGATGTACTGTTCTTTTACATAACTTGAGACCAGAATAAAGCTGAAATTGTTTTTTCATTTCACTTTTGAAGTTTTGAAAGAGAACAAATTTAGCTTTTTTTTTTGAGTTGGCGTCTCACTCTGTCGCCCAGACTGGAGTGTAGTGGCCGTTCCCAGCCACCACAGCCTTGTCCTGCTGGGCTCCAGCGATCCTTCCACCTCAGCCTTCCAAGTAGCCAGAGTTACAGGCACATGCTACCATGCCAGGCTGATTTTTGATTTATTGTAGAGATGGGGTCTTGCCAAGTTGCCCAGGCGGGTCTTGAACCCGCGGGCTCAGGCAATCCACTCACCTCAACCTCCCAAGACACGGGATTACAAGCTGAGCCACCGAGCCCGACTAGCATTTTTTTAAAGCAATTTTTTTTACCATCAGAAACTATTTCAAACTTTAGGTCTTAATTAAATCCTTTACTTTCTGTTTGTCAGCTGATATCATTTATGTCCTTCTTATTAGTGGTGATGGGGAGTCACTGAAAGTGTGTAATGAACAAGCTAAGGAACTTTCTGTAGCCAGTGAGTTGATTCATCTATTGTGGTTTTATTAACTTGTTTGAATTGTCAAAATATCAAGTCTGTCTATATTAAATTATTCAAAAAAAGTTTTCATATAAGTGTGTTTTAGCATTACATTTGGAATTGTGGAAATATTCATGAATGGAAAGAGAAATAATCCCTGCCTGTTCATCCATCAAGTATTTATTGAACACTTCTATATTCCTGGCAGTAGATGTCTGTGATCCATCAGTAAGCAAAATTGACTAATATCCCTGTCCTTGAGGAGTTTATATTCTGGCCTATTAATAGCTTATGTTATGGAGGAAAATTAAAAAAAAAGACAATTGCAGTTACAAAGCTTCAAAAGAACATATAAGCAAGTATATGGTTTAAAAGTACAAGTAAACCTAGGTAACTTGGTGAAACCTCATCTCTACAATAAAAAAAAAAAAAAAAATTAGCTGGGTGTGGTAGCGCGTGCCTATAGTTCCAGCTACTTGGAAGGCTGAGGCGGAAGGATCGCCAGAGCCCAGCAGGTCGAGGCTGCGGTGGCTGGGAGCAGCCACTGCACTCCAGTCTGAGCGACAGAGTGAGATTCCAACTCAAAAAAAATAAAAAAATAAAAGTACAAGTAATTTAAATAATAAAGAAAGAAATAAGTGAAGTAGAGTTAAATTAGTTTGGAATATTTCCTAAAGGAGTACATCTTTAAACTGATGAGAAGAAATTGATGAGCATTACAGAAGTAGAGACCAAAAGTCATTGCCAGCCAGTTAGGAGAAGCAATATGAAAAGGGGCAGAGTTTAGGGTTAAAGAGACGTACTGGGTACAAGTAACTCTTCTTATTGTTGAATCAAAAAGGAAAGTGGGGTGGAGGGTGTCATGTTGAAGGGAAGTAACATTTGTTGAGTACCTGTTACACTGATTGTAGTGCTTAGCCACTGTTCTAAACCACTGTTTTAGGAAGTGTTTTTTATTCTTCTTTTTACTTTGAACTCAAAGAAGGTAAAATTTGAGTAAGAAAAACAGATTAAGAAACAGCAAATAAATTTAAAGTGTATTTAAAGATTTTTGTATGTAAAGTAAAATAGAGTAGCAGGGTTTGTTGCTGTTTTACTTTTTTTTAATGTTACTGCCATGGTGTTAGGTATTCTAAAGATTTGTTAGACTGGAAACCTTCTTTAGTCTTCCAGGAGCAAGCATTGCATAAATAGAATATTTAGTATTAGAGAGCAGCAGTGAGGGTAGGACTTTTTGTTATGAGTTTCTGTTTCTTGAGGTTTAACACCTATACATGATAAAGATCTCAGTATATGTCTGGTGAACAAGTAATAGATTTATTTAGAAAGAACTCATATGGCAAATCATACTAGTTACATACTAGTGTTATGTAACTGAAAAATTATGATACCTATATACAGTGATAATTAAATTCAACATTAATTTTCTCCACAAATTAAAGAATATCAGAAGAGTCTATTAAATGTACATATTTGATATTTCTTCTTATTCAAAAGTTTCTTGCTTATTTAGATATTAAGATATATTTTCAATGTTATTGAAATTGTTAAGATTAGTACACTTAGTTTTAATATTATACTTAAAGAAACTAAGTATTTTCTTTTTGTTGTTGAATGTGAATTTTTTATGCAAGGAAACCTAGAAGTAAACTCTCAAATTTATATTTTTAAAGTTGCATCTTCTTTTTCTTAAATGTTTTTGTTATATTTTTCTTTACTATTGCTCTTCTAATACTACCTTAGGAAAAATATAAGTCTTTTAAAGCAAGGTGTTAGCATTTCAAATAGTGAAGACTCTGAGGCTGGTGCCTAGTACAATGCCAGTAACTAGCGGCTTGTAAAAATCTAAGTAAATATTCATTGAGAGCATCCTAAAGGGAAATGTGTATGTGGCCCTGGAATCAGAGCTAGTGTCCCTTCCCTTTTCTTTCTTCCCCTGAATAATCCTGAATAAGTTATTGAGTGTGGAAATGCTAGGTGCTGGGCTTTAACTCTAAACTAAACCAAAGTGTTTTCTGCTTTCACGAAGCTTTATAGTGTAGTGGCTGAGTACATAACCTAATTCTTGAGACCTTCCCACTCAGTATTACTATCTGTAAATAGAGTATTATCAACCTCATGCATTTTTTTTGATAAAGTCTGACACAAAGTAAGCTATTAGAATTAGTCTATTCTAAATGATCTTATTTTGATTTAGTTAAGTATGTTGGATTTTTTTTATATTAGGATGAGTATATGGAGAACTTGTGGTTATTTATAGCAGTATGTCAATTGGTAATTGATAATAAAAGACAGAGTTTAGTTATTGTAATCCATAACTATACTAACAGAAGTGTTATTTGTACTTTGAATGATCATTTCCTTCCTGTGCAAGTCATGATATTTAGGTTGGCATATATTGCCAGTGCCCTCGTCTATCTAGTGCCAATATCTCAGTAATATACAGAATATATGTTTAGTTACAAAGTTGCTGTGTATTACTCAACCAAATTCAGTAGATCATGTTTTTGTTTCTATGTATAGAATAAACACAGAAAGCAAAGTGCAATAATAGAAAAAACTGACATGTACAAACACACATAAGAATCCTATTAACAAAACAGGAAAAAGTTATTACATGATCATAACTCAGTTCTTCTGATAACTAAATCTCTCTCTGAGATTGGTGAGACACTGACCTCCCAGAAGTACAGACTAAGGCTCATTTGTCAAAGAAAATTGCACGGTCACTTCTGCAATAAACCTCTGATTTATGTACTGTATTTTAACAGGAAGCAAATATTAAGATACCTTACACATGTTCATTGCCATTGAAATATACTCTTTAGTAACTTGATTGGCTTTCTCTCATATCCCTGTATCATCTAAAGGAAAAATTAAAAAAATTCTAACTACTTTACAATGTTCCTGAGTAACCTTTTCAAGTCTATTCTTTTTTCCCTTCTGAGTGTGATTTTCGGATTGAATGCTTTTTGACAACATAGGCTGTCGATTAGACTTTTGCCTAGAAAACTTAGAATGCTTTTTTCCTTTTAAGCAGCAGTTTAAGGATAGCTGCTTCATTCATATGTTTATCAAAGCACTATTTACAATAGCAAAGTCATGGAAGCAACCTAGATGCCCATCAACGGTTGATTGGATAAAGAAAAAAAGTGGTACATATACACCATGGAATACTACACAGCCATAAAAATGAGTGAAATCATGTCTTTTGCAGCAACATAGATTCAAGTAGAGGTCATTATTCCAAGCAAATTAACCCAGAAACAGAAAACCGAATACTGCATGTTTTCACTGATGAGTAAGAGGTAAACACTGTGTATACACAGACATAAAGATGAGAGCAACAGACACTGGAGACTCCTCAAGGGGGGCAGGAGAGCAAGGGTTGAAAAACTACCTGTTGGGTACCATGCTTACTATTTGGGTGATGGGTTCAATAAAAGCTCAAACCACACCATCACATAATATACAAACATGCATATGTACCCCCAAATTCAAAATAAATAAAAAGAAAATAAAATTAAATAAAATTAGGTCAGGTGTGGTGACTCATGTCTATAATCTCAGCACTTTGGGAGACTGAGTCAGGCAGATTGCTTGAGCCCAGGAATTAGAGACCAACCTGGTCATCATAACAAAGCCTTGACTCCACAAAATATTAAAAAAATAGCCAGGTGTGGTGGCATGCCCCTGTAGTTCCAGCTACTTGGGATGCTGAGGTGGAAGGATTGCCTGAGCCCAGCAGGTCGAGGATGCAGTGAGCTGTGATTATTGTGATCATGCCACTGCACTCCACCCTAGGTAACAGACTGAGATTCCGACTCAAAATAAATAAGTAAATAAATAAAAATAGCATTAAAAAATAGCTGTCTTAAAAAGCATATGGGGAAAATGGCAGCATCTAATGAAGGTGAGAAGAAATGAATATGGAAAAGGATCTTCAGAAAAAGGAAAGATATATGTTAAGGCTTAAGGAGTATTTATTACAAGCAAGGTACAGTATATACAAAGGTGTGCCAGTCTTATCTCTAATGTGGTGAGAAGAAATGAGTTTTGATCACAGAACAGAAAGTTAGAGATAAGTGAAGTTGCTGGTCATGACTTTTAGGATGGTAAAACATTAAAACAGGCTTCAAGGAGGCTGTGAAATTATGGTCTTGCTCTTATAGAAAAAAGTGTGTTTCTTAATAGCCATCAGTTTGCGGGATATAGATATTGAACTTCCAGAAGACTGGTCTAAGTAACATCTTGATTTTTTTTTTCTTTCAGTTTTTCAATTCCATGAATCAAAACAACATACTATATTTTGGTGTGTGCCTAGAAAATTTACGATCCATTTCAGAATCACTTCATAAAATATTGAGCCTCACAACTTATATTCTTGCTGGAATATTTTATATTTTTCATTAAAACTGCTTTAAATAGCTAATCATGTTGTGAGCATTATTTCATGCTCCTGATTAACAGTTTAAAATTTTAGTGTAGGCAAAGAAGGCTGAGGGTCACACTGAGATTTTAAAAATATCAGATTGCAGTGTTTATGTTTGGTGACCTTGTCTGTACCAACTTTGTGTGTGCCTTTCTATATTGAGATAATTATCTTTTGAAATACCCTTATTTTCTTCATAATAGTAACTCTGTTTTTGATTTAAATATAAAAATAAATGTGCCATAATTTTGTCCTTAAACAAAACAAACAATTGCTGGACAATATCTGCCTAAGTATGGAACACTTAAGTTTTATTTTTCAAAAATTGGAATGACTCTTAAGATAACGTCGGTTTGTTTTGATTCCAATAGGAAGAGCTTTAGACCAGGAAAGCAATTACTACCACATGGACAAGGCCAGTCCCAGCTATCTCCTCTGTACCAACCACCTACTAAACTTAAACTTTACTACTCCGGTTATACAACTAAATGTGGTGGAATGCATTAGAAAACACAGCCTCTTTAAAAATAAAGACTTCATGTCTAAAGAAAATGTTTCTTTGTACAAAACATAGCAAAAAAACGTTGCATATAGTGATAGGGTGAGTTCAGTAGCAAGTAACTTAAACTTTTTGATTTATCAAGAAAATCTTCTTTATACATGTGCTTATGTCCAAATATAATTTTTATCATTTTGTTTGTACGTCTTTTTTTTTTTCTTTTTTCTTTTGACTCTTGTCTGTGTTCTCAGTAAGTAAATAATATTGTTTTGATATCTGGCCTTCCAAACCTCATGCTGAAATTTGATTCTCTTTGTTGGAGGTGGGCCTAATGGGAGGAGGTTTTTAAGTTCTGTGGGCAGATGCCCATGAATGGCTTGGTGCTGTCCTCATGGGAATAAGTGAGTTCTTGCTCTGTTAGTTCCTGTGAGAGCCGGTTGTTAAAAAGAGCCTGGCACTTCCTTGCCACCTGGTTTCCTCTCTCACCATGTGATGTCTGTACATGCTGGTTCCATTCGACATATGCCGATGCTGGCGCCATACTTTCTGTTGTACAGCCTGTAGAACTGTGAGCCAAATAAATTTTTTCTTTTCTAAAAAATAAATTACTCAGCCTCAGTTATTTCTCAGACTAACAAAAATGGACTAAGTGTGTTTGCTGTGTAGTGGTGAGTATTGTCTAAGGTGGTCTAGTAGGGATGTGGCAGGTCAGGTCAGAATAGAGAATATTTGTATTTAATAATAAAGAGATGCCATTAATTTTAAATAGGAGGTTGTATAAATTTCCATATGCCCTTGAATTTTAGAGGCTTGGAATCAATGGGTAAGATTGCTTAGGAAGCTTGAAAAGTTGAAAGGATTTGACAAAAGTCTGGTATAGTGTTTTTAGCCTAATGGTTGGAACTAAAGTCAAATTATAGTGGGCAGGTAGTGAATGAATGAGAGGTGAGAATGAATAAGATTCACATATACACTCCTCTTTTTATAAGAGGATGGCTTCAAGAGGAGAATTAGAGGACAGTGTCAAGAGCGAAAGCTCAGGACTGGAAAACACTGAGTTCCATACATATAATAATTTCTTACTTTTCTCTCTTATTGTTTGAAGTGTCCCATTAGCCAGTGGTAAGTGCAAATCTGCTTTTAATGCAATATGCATGATAACATTACTTTTAATATAATTTATAGTAGTGGATTCTTAGATCACCAAGTGAAAGAACATTTAAAAGGCAGAATCACAATTGATCTTAAAGTCTTTGGACTGATGAGAATACATAGGGCATTGGCTAACCCCAGATTGCCCCAAGTTAGAGCACTGTGCCATTGCCTCCACCCTCTTATTTTTAAGTTAATCTTTTTCATGAAATTATAAATGTGGACATAATCCATCCTATATGTGTGAGATTTTTTTTTTTTTTTTTTTTTACCAAATTTAGCAGTGCTAATTTTGATAGAGTTCTTTCATTGTATCTATTGGTCTCAGGACAGTTAAAACCCTTCATTTCTTGTTATTTTTTCACTCATTGTTGCATTTAATAAGTATTTGCTCTTCTTTATGAGAATACAGAGTGAAGAAATATCTGATTAGTACAACTTTTTGAATGCCTTCTATAGTCTTAAAAACTTATTGATTAGATTTTTTAAAAACAGCTTTATTAAGGTATAGTAAATTATACTCATTGAAAGTGTACAGTTTAATGATTTTTAAAAGTATATTTATAGAGTTGTAATTCATGATCAAATCCAATTTTTGAATATTTCTCTCACCTTACAACAAAATATTCTGTTGCTTTTACTTCCCACTGCTACTGTCAACCCTGAGTCACCACTAATCTTTTTGTCTCTTGTTCCATTTCCATTGCAGGTGGGTGTATTGTAATGCAAGTTCTGACACCAGTTCAGTTAGTATCAGACTTCATAGGGCTAAAGATTTAGCCATCCAGAAGACTGCCAGTCACAAGTCTCTGGGGACACTCGTACTTCTGATGACTGTTAATAAATTTGGGGATTCCCATAACCCCCTAGGTTTAGTAATTGTCCTGAATGACTCACAGAACTCACTAAAAATATTATGCGGTTTTATTATAGAGGGTACACATAAGGCAAAGTTTGGAAGGGACCTGGAAGCAGAGCTTCTGTGCCCTCTTCCTGTAGAGTCAGAGTATGTCACCCTCCCTGCATCTCAGTAGGTCACCTCCAAGTTTCAGTGCTCAGAGTTTTTTAAATTGGGGTTTCATTATATAGGTATGAGTGATTAAATCATTGGCCATGTGATTGAACTCATTCTCCAGCATCCTGTCCTTGGATGTCTTTTTTGCCCAGAGTTCTAACCCTCTACTCCTGTGAACCAGCACTTATTCTGAAGCTATCACTCTGTGTCTCTCATCAACATAACAAAGACACTGCTATCACTCAGAAAATTCCAAGAGTTTTTTGAAGCTTTGTGCCTGGAACACAGTTTAGTTTTTTGTTTTTGTTTTTGTTTTAATTATATCACAATATACAGACTTGCTTTTTCTGAAATTTTTATATATGTGAAACTATCCAATATGTGCCTTTTTGTGACTGACTTATTTGCCTTAGCATGATGTTTTTGAGGCCCATTCATATCCATTTTATCCTTTTTATGACTGAATAGTATTTTACTGTATAGATAATATTTTGTGTATCTATTAACTAGTTAATGATTCTAGTTTTCAGTTATTATGAAACATACTGCTATGATCATTTGCATAAAAATCTTTGGGTTGCCATATATTTTAATTTCTTTTGGGTTGATCCCTAAGAGTAGGATTGCTAGGTCATAAGAATAACTTTTACATTAAAAAATATTTATTTGGGTAACCCCTCTGGTCCCCTCCTACTGTGGGAGCTGGAGTGCTGTGACCTGATAAGACTCACTGGATCCTCAAACTCCTAGGCTCAAATGGTCCTTCCACCTCAGCCTCTTGTGTAACAGGGAATAGAGGCACAGACTGTCATGCCTGGCTAATTTAAAAAAAAATTGTGTGGAGATTGGATTTTGCTATGTTGCCCTAGAACTCCTAGCCTCAAGCAATCCTCCTGCCTCAGCCTCCCAAAGTACTGAGATTATAGAAGTGAACCCCTGGGACTGGCCTAGAATAATTTTTAAAGAAAAAAGTTTTACATTCCTGCTGACAATATAGGAGTCCAGTTTGTCAGTATCCTTGCCATTGTTTGCTATGATCAGTCTTTTTTGATCATAGCAATTCTAGAAATGTGTATGTTATCTTACTGTGGTTGTAATTTACATTTTCCTAATGACTGATGATGTTGAGCCTCTTTTCATAGTGCTTATTAGTCTAGTCATTTGTATTTTGTGAAATGTCTATTTAAATTTTTGGCCATCTCTTTTTTTAAAAAAATTTTTAATTTCAAATATGTGGGGTACAATTCAGGGTTAGATATCCAAATGTTCATTATGCAGGCACCCTTGTTGATGAGGTGTGCCTCCCCCTCCCCTGGCACTTTCCCACTACTTTTGACCATCTTTTCTATTAGATTCATTGCCTTATTACTGAGTGGCAGGAGATGGATTTTGAAAAGTATTTAATTCTGAATACAAATTTTTGATTAGATAAATAGCATTTGAATTTTTTTTTTCCAGCTTATGTGCTTTCTTTCCCTTTCCTAAATAGTGCTTTTTGAATAGAAGACGTTCTAAATTTTGGTGAAGTTCCAGTCATTAACTTTTTGTTCTTATGGACTATATTTTTGATATCATAGTCAATACATTTTTACTTAATCCAGGCTCTCAAACATTTTCTTCTTTGTTTATTATAGGTCTGTGAGCTGTTTTTAGTTTACTTCTGAATATGGTATGAAACAAAAGTCCAAATTATTTAATTCTTTTTTTTTTCATATGGATATTCAGTTGTACCACCTACATTTGTTGAAAAACCTATCCTTTGCTTATTGAATTTTCTTGGCACCTTTGTGAGAAAAGAGTTAACTGTAAGTGTCAGGGTTTGGTTTTAGATTTTTTTTTTGTGGTTCTAATTCAGCTAAGATGGAGGAAGCATGGTCTATCTAGCTCTTTTATGCTACAATTAAAAACCCTGGACAGAATACATAAAACAACTATTTGAGATCTCTTTAAGAGTAAGTAATAGCAGGAGGATTGGGATGCAGATCAAAACTGGAGGTACAACTGATATTGGTAAGTTTCTTTTTTCTTTCTTTCTTTCTTCCCCTTCTTTTATCTCCCAGCTTAGACTCTAGGGCATCCTTTATTCTTGGTTTGCACAAGGGATCCAGACAGAAAAACCTCCAAAGGAAATTGTTTTTCCTTTGTTTCTGGCTGAAGCACTAGAAAGGAGGGTCCTTACTTGAAGGGGACTGTGTGGAAAATCACTGTTTTCTTTTTGTGTTTTGTGTTTTGGTTTTGCTTTACTTTTCTGGTGACACCCCATATAAGGCTTCAATTATGAGACTGTCCGCCGGCAGTGGTGGTGGCGGCGGCAATGGTAGCTATGCAGACGTCTAAAACTCTGCGAGATAATCCTTTTCTTTGATCAAAGAAACTGGATAAAAGAGCCCCTATAGTCCAGAGAGGGAGAAAGAATATCTATTATTTTCCTTTTTTTTTGCTTTCTTTCTTACCACTTATCCCTGGAAGCAAAAACACCAATTTGATAGCCAGAGATTTAAGAAAAGGGGCCTGGGAGACAGAGAGTATGGGACAAATTGTGGTGAGGAAGGATGTAGAAGAAAAGATGACCTAAATATGTGTATGAAGACCCAGACTTATCCTTGAACTGAGCATGTGTGGAACTTACTCAAGGAGACAAAATAAAAAGTTTGATAACTGAAACTGAACTATATTGTAGATTACTATCCTTCTCCTAGATTGGTCTTTTAGGTGACACATATTGGTATAGACTGATAGCACTGAAATGACTTGGGAATATGAACTGATACTGAAATCAAGTCCATAGAAAGTAGGTTGGGACTTGTGGTTTGGTCCTCTAACAAGTTTGATTGCCAACAACAACATTAAAGACAAAAACAAAAGCAGAGATATGAGAGCCTTTAACATGACCAAATGTGAATTAATCCAGTATTCAAAGTTTGTAGGACACACTTCAACATTATCTGACAAGCAAAGAACCAGGGAAATTGTAAACTCTTGTAGGAAAAACAAGAATTAACACATGCCATTCCTGAGATGACCTAGATGTTGGAATTTTAAGACATAATTCTTGGAGCAGCTATTATAACTCTGCTCCATGAAGTCAAGGAAAATGCTTTTGAAATGAATGCAAAGACTGAAATTCTCAGAAAATAGAAAATATAAAAAGAACCAAATTAAATTTTAGCATAAGAAATTAAAGTAATCAAGTATGTTGACTACTAAAATAATTAAAAGTTTATTAAATGAGTTTAGTAGTTGAATGAAGATGACAGAAGAAAGAGTAAATAAAATTAAGTTAAATAAAGGTTAATAGAAATTGTAGTATCTGAACAATCAAAAAAAATTTTTTTTTTTTTTTTGAGTTGGAGTCTCACTCCATCACCCAGACTGGAGTGCAGTGGCCGCTCCCGGCTACCGCAGCCTCGACCTGCTGGACTCCGGGGATCCTTCCACCTCAGCCTTCCGAGTAGCCGGAATTACAGGCATGCGCTACCACACCCGGCTGATTTTTTTATTTATTGTAGAGATGAGGTCTCGCCAAGTTGTCTGGGTGGGTCTCGAACCCGTGGGATCAGGCAATCCACTCATGTCAGCCTCCCAAAGGCGCGGGATTACAGGTTGAGCCACCGACCCTGGCTTGAACAATCAAATTTTAAGAGTGAATAAATAGGTTGGGCTCAGTGGCTCAGCCTGTAATCCAGCACTTTGGGAGGCCGAGGCGAATGACTTGCCTGATCCCACGGGTTCGAGACCCACCCAGACAACTTGACGAGACCTCGTCTCTACAATAAATCAAAAACTAGCCGAGCGTGGTAGCGCGCGCCTGTTGTTCCAGCTACTTGGAAGGCTGAGGTGGAAGGATCGCCGGAGCCCAGCAGGTCCAGGCTGCGTTGGCTGGGAGCGTGCCACCAGTCTGGGTGACAGAGTGAGACTCCATTAAAAAAAAAGAGTGAATAAATAAAATGAGCAAAGCATAGGGATCTATGGGACAAGAGAAGATGTCTAACATTTTTGTCACTATAGACCCGGAAGAGAGGACAGAAAGCTTGATACAAGACAAATATTGAAGAAATAATGGCTGAAAATTTCCGTCTTTGGTGAAAGACAATAATTTATAGATTTATAAGGCTCAGTAAACTCCAAAATGCTAAATATTGTGTGATTCCATTTATATGACATTTTGCAAAAGCAGAAACTATAGGGATGGAAAACAGATCAGTGGTTGCCAGAGAGTGAAAGATAGGGTTGATTACAAAGACAGAATGAAGGAATATTTTGAGTGATGAAATGGTTCTGCATCATGATACTGGTGGTGGATACATGACTCCATGCATTTGTCAAAACCTGACATGCATTTGTCAAAACCTGTTCCATCTTAACTGTACATCATAAAGTAAACTTTACTGTAAGTAAATTGAATAATCAAAAATTAGTTTTTAAGACAAAAAATGTATTGAAAAGCAATAGCATTCAGAACTCTCTATTTCTTTTTTTGAGTTGGAGTCTCACTCCATTGCCCTGGCTGGAGTACAGTGGCACACTCATTGCCACCCCAGCGTTGAACTGCTGGACACAGGTGAGCCTTTCAAGTAGCTGAAACTGCCAGTGCGCGCTACCATGCCCGGCTAAGTTTTTGATTTATTGTAGAGATGAGATCTTGCCAAGTTGCCCAGGCTATTCTTGAATCCATGGGCTCAGGCAGTGTTCTCACCTCAACCTCCCAAAGTGCTGGGATTACAGGCTTGAGCCACCGTGCCCGGCCAGAACACTCTGTTTCTTATAATTTCTCCTTGTCTATTGAAGATTAAGACACTAGTTCTACAGAATCTTTTGGGAGAATTGTATCATTGTAGTCAGTATTTCTATATGATGACAAACTGTTATTTTTTTTTGAAAGAGGATATTAAGAGAGAGTTATTATGGAGTATATTTGAAATGAAGTCAATATGCCTTAATAGCCTTAATAAAGTATAGGAAAGAAATTGGAAAGCACTTGTCAATAATAAAAATTCAAAACAGTTTTTTATATGTAATTATATCTAGTAGTATTAAGATGAAGTTTCTGTTTATAGTCTTTTCATGCAAAATTGTTTAGTATATTTACATGCAAAATGAAGTGTGCATTTCCTATTAATAATAGATATAAACATTGTATATTGTGTGACCTATAAGTGATTTAAAAAAAATTCTCTATTCAAATTAAGAGGAGAAAAACCAAAGTGTTCTCATGTTTGTATGTTTAAGTTATGGTTTCTTGTTCATTGTTCAGACTTGTGATATTGGTTCTCTTTCACATATACATGATGGATATAACCTGTTATAATTACTTATAGCTGTTATGTTAAAATGGTAGCATCTTAATCAAGGTACTATAAGTTATAGGTGATGAGAAATATGTGTTTGTGAGCAGGAATTTGAATCTCCTTAGTTCACCTACACGTGGGTTATGGCAGATATAATTATTTACTTTGCCTTTTTTTTTTTTTTTTTGGTCAGAGTCTCACTCTGTGGCCCAGGCTGGAGAATAGTGGCATGCTTTCTGCCACTGCTGCCCTGACCTTCTGGGATCAGGCTATCCTTCTGCCTCAGCCTTCAAGTAGTTGAGACTACAGGTGTGTGTCACCACACTGCAAACTTTTTGATTTATTGTAGAGATGACATTTTACCACGTTGTCCAGGCTGTTCCTGAACTCCTGGGCTCAGACAATCCTTTTACCTCAGCCTCCCAAAGTGCTGGGATTGCAGGTGTGAGCCACCATATCTGGTTTATTTGCTTTTCTTCTTTTGCAGTGTCTGATTATTAAAACAATTGACCTTAAGGTTAATAGGATGGGGATGTCTGAAGGTACTTTTCATCATTTTCTACTTATTATTTGACATCGTAGAACAGATTTGCTTTCGGAGCTATTTTTTCTTTAGAATATTATCATGTTTTTAAACTGTATTCTTGACACAGGTGAATGTAATGATAAATAAGAGATGAACCTTGCTTTCATAGATCTCACTTTTAGAATAGTTTTATTTTTCTCTTGAATATTTACTGTTAAATATTTTAAATGTGATTTTTGTTTGTTAAATGAATATCAAACTTTCATATAAAATGTAAGTAAAATTAGCATTTGGTCTTACTCTGGTATTAGGTGAACTTTTTCTTTATGATATGCATATGAGCTATTAGGATTTAATTATTTTCAATTCTGATAAAACATATTTCCATTGACTTGAGGTTAAGAGAGGGCAATTAGAGAAAGCTATTGATTGAAGCTAAAGCTTTATTGTCTGAATTAGAGCTTTCTAAATGACTGGTTTTTTTCAATTGGCATAAGTTAGTAATCATTAAATTTATTTTTTCTGTTTGTTTTTTCTATACTCAATAGTAGAGATAAAGGTAAGTAAAATTTAGCTTTTAATGTGTTAATTCCTAAAACACCTCTTTCCTAAAATGACATTATAGTTAAATCATCTGATAACAGTACATTTTTTTTTGCAGATGAATATCTTAGGATAATTGAAATATATTCATTAACACTAAAACTTGTGAGTGGACATACTTTGTGTGTGCTAGTAACTCTGTTTAAAATTACAAGAATTAAGTGAATCTTAATCTTGCTTATTCTAAGCATGTTCAGTGAGCATTCTCTAATTAGTAAAATTTTGCAATATCTAAAAAATAGACTTTAAAAAATTTTTTTTTTTTGGAGCTGGAATTTCACTTTGTCACCTGGAGTGCAGTGGCATGCACAGCTACTGTGGCCTTGTCCTGCTAGGCTCAGGTGATTCTTCTGCCTCAGCCTTCCAAGTAGCTAGAACTACAGGTGCATGTCACCACATCCAACTAATTTTTTGATTTATTGTAGAGATGAGTTATTGCCAAGTTGCTCAGTTAGGTCTCTAACACGTGGGCTCAGACAATCCTCTTGCCTTGGGCTCCCGAACTGCTGGGATTGCAGGCATGAGCTATCGCACCCGGCCTATTTTAGAATACTTTAAATTGAAAGTTCTTTGTGTCATGGTTATTTGTTTGTTCTTTTAGAATATTATTTTAAGGGAAATTAGAACTTTTTCTCTGATATTTTTTAATGAAATATCTGTGATCCAAATAATTCATCACAAAAATTTAAGAATGGATACACGAATGTCACATGTATATAGTATAAGGACTGTTTGATTTCAGATAGCTTTTCTATTTTATATTACCTGAATTATTGGGTTAATTATTTGACAGTGTTTTCGGTCTTCAGTAGTAATAGAGTATGATTTAAAATATTGCTCTGTGAAAAATGAATAATGAGGTATTAATCTGTCATTTTGTCTGAGAGAATGACTTCTGGGTAGGAAATCCGTTGAAGGAAGAATCTGATGCTTAATTTAACTTTTTACATTAAAGACAGAAACAACACAGTGAATTTTAGAATATTACTTCTTAGTCTATATAATAAATGAAGGAGTTTCTAGTGTTAAGTATGTTTTAGAAACTACAGACATGATAAACTATGTAGTCTATATGTATATTCCATGTGTTAGTTAGATGCCCCCCTCCCTTTTTCTTTTTCCTTAAATGTTTTTATATAAGGAACTCCAAATACAATGAAGTTATTATCTTTATTTTGTTTACATTACTTTCTATATTTAAATGCCTGTAGCTTCTAGCCCAGTGCTTGAAATGTTATTGTTGTTAAAAACTCGTGTAAGTAAACGTTGATTTATAAGAATTTAATATACCCAGATAGAAGTATTAACACATTGGTTTTACCTGTATGAAAACCCAGCATGCAAGCATCTTCTAAGCATGTTATTTATTATATTCTGAAAGGATTCTTTAGTTAAAATTTCTTCTTATTATGAAAAAGTTCAAGCATATAAAAAGTAAAGAGGATACTGATCTCTCCTGTAGCCTCATCAGGATACTGATCTCTCATCTAGCTTTAATAAATATTCACTGATTGCCAGTCTTCTTTTATCTGTAGCCCCAGCCTCTTTTCTGTTCTACCTATTACCACCTCCCCTCAAAACTTTTAAAGCAAATTTAAAATATCATAACACTCTATAAATATTGAAGTATGTATCGTTAAAATATAATGACTCTCCTTTTTTTTCCCCTTTTTTGCTTTTTTGAATCAGAGTCTCACTCTGTCACCCAGGCTGGAGTGCAGTGGCACGCTCACGGCCACTGTAGCCTTGACCTGCTGGACTCAGGCGATCCTTCTGCCTCAGCCTTTAAAGTAGCTGGAACTACAGACGCCCACCATCATGTCCAGCTAATTTTTTGATTTATTTAGAGATGAGGTCTCACCAAGTTGTCCAGGGTGGTGTCGAATCTGTGACTTAGGCAATCCTCTCGCCTCCACCTCCCAAAATGCTGGGATTACGGGTGTGAGCCACCACTCCTGGCTAAGACTCTCCTTTTAAAAATATTAACATAATGCCATTTATCTCACTTAAAATATTTTCCTTATTATTACCAGGTATTTAATCATTGTTCACCTATTCCCAGTCCCCTTCATCTCTCTCTCTCTCTCTCTCGTTTGTTAAAATCAGAATTCAAGTAAGGTTCTTCCATTCCAGTTGGTTAGTATATCTTAAATTTATTTTAATTTGTTGGTTTCGATTTTTTTTTTTTTTTAGTTGGAATCTCACTCTGTCGCCCAGACTGGAGTGCAGTGGCACACTCCCGGCCATCACAGCCTCGACCTGCTGGCCTCTGGTGATCCTTCCGCCTCAGCCTTCCAAGTAGCTGGAACTACAGGCATGCGCTACCATGCCCGGCTAATTTTTTTTGATGTATTGTAGAGATGAAGTCTCACCAAGTTGCCCAGGTGGGTCTCGAACCCGCAGGCTCAGGCAATTAACTTTTTGGCCTCCAAAAGTGCGGGATTGCAGGCTGAGCCACCCAGCCCTCTCCATCCATCCCTCTATAGATTCCTAGAAATTTTTTTTTATTGAAGAAACTTGACTAAAGTTTCTTACAGTTTGGTTTTTGTTGATCCCTGTGGTTTTCCTCTGTTCTTTATATTTCCTGCAAATCAATAATATATCTAAAGGGTTGATTAGACTCATGTGATTTTGCCCCCTCCCGTAAATATATTGTAATTAGTTTTGCGTACTTCCATCAAGAGATACATATTATCTAGTTGGCTGTTTGTGTGAGTATCTTGTTAGCAATCAGTGATTACCATTATCCATCATTAGTTTATTAGACTTGCAAACTGGATATATTCTCATTGTTTTTTCTTTTGTCAGATAGAATACTTGTATAAAAAGAAACACATTCAACTATTTGGTTGCCTTTCATATGGGAAAGACAGGATAAAGTCTTGATTTTTCTACCTTAATTTTCCAGTATTCACAATTATGTATTAGTTTTTTAAAGATAAGTAGCAAAGTTTTAAAAATTATTATTATGAAATCATAGATTTAAGTATATTTTATGTTTCAATCCATTGTAGTTATTCTTGATGGTCAAATTATCCCTTCTCTGGCCAATGGAAGCCTCTACAAGTTGGCTTCTGAACCCTTTTGCTATAACCCTAGTAGCATTCTGGTAACATAGATGTTCTTGGTTCATCTTGTACAATTCTTGGTCCTACCTGGAATCAGTCATTTCCCCAGGGACCCCTAGAAAAGGATTCTTACCTTATAAAATGTTTCATTCTTTAAAAGTTACTCTTTCCTTCATGAATTAAAATTTTCATTTGATGTAGTTTTGATTTTATAGGATATATGAGTGCGTGATTTTTAAAAGACTTGTCCGCTATTGAAGTTAACAGTCTGAGATTTGGTTTTCCCCCAATCTGTTACCTACAATAAAGTTCATTTTTAAAGATGATTAAATTTTTCTCATGGAAGAGTTGAATGATTAACATTATAATCCTCACTTAGCCTTGTACATATATTTATTAAAATTCTCTCCATTTTAGTAGTAGAGATTTATAAAGTCATGATTTTGTGAAACATTGTGAAACTTCATATTTGAGTCACCTGACTTATGACCCAGTATTTTTTTTTTTAATTTGTTTGTTTTTTTGAGTCAGAGTCTCACTGTGTTACCCAGGCTCCATCTGCTGGGTGATCCTCCAACCTCAGCCTCCCAAGTAGCTGGAACTACAGGCGTGCAACACCATGCCCAGCTAATTTTTTGATTTATTGTAGAGACAAGGTCTTGCCAAATTGTCCAGTCTGGCCTCAAACCCCTGGATTCAGGCAATTCTCTCACCTCTGCCTCCCAAAGTGCTGGGATTACAGGCATGAGCCCCCCGCACCTGGCTCTGAACCAGTATTTTTTATTCAGTGATATGCCACGTTTGATTTTAAATTGGTGGCTGCATGAAATAAAATTTATTTTATAAAATAAAAGAGGAAAAATATTAAGGATAATAAAATGTAGATGATTTATTAGAAAATGTAGTTTTTTTGGTGTGGTTAGTATTATGGACACTTTGATTTCATGATTTATAGTTAAATGGGTTTTATCCAAAATAATAGTTTGACCAAATGCTTATGATTAGTTAAGAATATTTTATCCTTTTGGGTTTTCAAGCTTTTCCTGACATTTGGATTTTAAATGTTCAGTGCTTGGTTTATGTCTCACAGGGAAATATGTCAAACCAAGTTAAGAATTCAGTTGTAATTTATATCCCACAGAGAGTTAACTTGAATTGTGTACCAGGGGTTATAGCAGTACTTTATAGAAAGTCTCTGTGGTGAGAAGCAATAAGTTAAGGGGCCAGAAGGGAAAGCATGTATACTAAGTTGACCAAGTAGAATACCTGAGGTCAGATTCTGATTAATGTGTTCACATGAGATTAAAACAGGGAATGGAGAAATAGTTACTGTCTGTCATAAAGTATTGGGGTTGGGTTGGAACCCTAACTGCCAAATTGAACAGATGCTGTTGAACTTAACATAAGGCTTAACGTAGGCTTGATGATCTTGAGGATCTTGACATTTATCCTAATGCCTTGAGTCCTCAAACCACACTTTCTTTGAGTCCCATCAGGATGTGGTTTGTTGTAATGTTTGTACATAAAGATGACCTGAGACATACTGTGCCTGTGTGTGTCAGTGTGTGCATGAAGGTTTTTTTTTTTTTGAATCTGAGTCTCACTCTACCACCCAGACTGGAGCATAGTGGCACGCTCACCTCAGCCTCAACCTCCTGGGCTCAGGTGATCCTTCACTTCAGCCTCTGAGTAACTGGGACTACAAATGTGCCACCATGCCCAGCTAATTTTTTTTGTTTTTGTAGAGAAAAGATCTCGCATTGCCCAGGCTAGTTTCAAACTCCTGGATTCAAGCAATCCTCCCATCTTGGCCTTCCAAAGTGCTGGGAATATAGGCATGAGCCACTGTGTCCAGCTTGTAGTTCCCATTTGGTTTACTTTGTGCTTATGGCGTTGTGACTATTGAGAATCTTTTTTTTCCCCAACTGGAGTCTCACTGTTACCCAGCTTGAAGTACAGTGGCACGCTCATAGGTAATGCAACCTTGACTGCTGGGCTCAGGTGATCCTTCCACCTCAGGCTTCAAGTAGCTGGAACCACAGGCACCCACCACTATAATTTTTTTTATTTATTGTATAGACAAAGTCCTACCATGTTTCCCGGGCTGATCTCGAACTCCTTGGCTCAGGCAATTCTCTTATCTCGGTCTCCCAAGTGCTGGGATTAGGGACATAAGCCATTGTGCCCGGCAACTTTTGAGAATCTTTAATGATATTTTTACAACTTTAGATTTTAAAGTTTGGAGCACTTTTCAACCAACTGGAAAAATGTAAGGAAAACCTCTAGCCACCATCTAATTTCAACAACTTCTTGTTGTTTGTGGTAAAATAAACAAAATCAGATTACCATTCATTGATCTAGCACAAAATGTTATTTATGCCTGGATAGGTTTGACAGGCTTTCAAAATTAAACCTTCTGAGATTATATTATATTTTGAGACTCAGTTAATGTTGTCTTTATCTTACTTTGTTTAGAAATGGTGTTTTGTATTTATGCTACAGAATATTTTGTTGAATGAGGTTTTTAATCAGAATTTCTGGTTACAATTTCAAAATTGAACAGTGAAAGAGGACTTTCTCACAGACCCCTGTATGTTGTGATGATAAAATTCCACAGATTACTATGTGGTGTTCTCATGCTTGTTTCTTGAGTGTGTAGAGAGGAAGCCAGTGTAGCTTGTACAGACATCTTTTTGTTAATGTTCCACCCTGCAATCTCATACAGAGGCCTTTATTTAAAAAAAAAATGTCTTGGAGTTTCTCTAGGTTAACTGAATTTAGCTGATTTGAAGTCAAATCTGAAAAAAATAAGTTATAGTCCAACATTCTGTATTTTGATAGTTTTATTCACTCTTTCTCATTACCTTTAATCTGTTTTTAATATTTCCTTTGGTATGTTAAAAATTTCAAAAGTGATGTATATTACTTGACAAAGTTTTAAAGTAAGTAGAAATGTATAAAGTAAAAAAAAAAACTAGTGTCCCCATTTTTTACTGGTTTCCATTTTTACCCTCTGAATTAACCACTGTTAACAGTCTAATATTGTAACTTTCTGGGTCGTATTATATTTATCTTCATATATATGCATACATCTATATGAGCATATGATACATGCATCAGTCCAACTCATTCTTTATAATTGTTGTATAGTTATTCTATAGTACAGCTGTACTTTAATTTATTTACTCACTCTCGTTAATCATTTGAGTTTTCAATATTTCACTAATAATGCTAAAAGGAACAATCATGTGCATATACTTCTAGGCATTTTGTATATTCTTAGGTAGGATAGATTTCTGAAGGAACAATTTGCTAATTCAAAGCATAAATATACTTGAAAAAAAATGCACTTGTATGAAAAAAATGCACTTTGAAAAAAATGCATTTGTATGGCCAAATTGCCTTCCCAAGAGTTGAGATGAGTTTACACACCAGCATGTATTAAGGGAACGATCTTTTCCTCAAACCTTTCCTCAAATTCATACTTTAATCTTTGGTCTTTTTTATAGATTAAAAATAGTATGCTTTTCCCTTTCTTCCTTTTATTTTTTTTATTTTTTATTTTATTTTAAAGATGTGGGGTATAATTCAGGATTGGGTATGCAAGTTCCCCTTCTTGATTTCAAAGAACTTAGGTTTTCTGTATGATTCCTCTGATTTGTGACCTTGAGAACTTATAGAAAATACAGGTTATAGTTGAAGTTTCTGCTGAAGAAATGGGAAAGAGCAACAATGGTAAAATGTATTAGTGTTTTGGGAAACTTCTCATTGTTATTTCAGTATTTACTTATCATGTTCAAATGTACATTAACCTTGTTATATTCATGTTTTAGCAGCCAAAAATACATCATTTTTGCTAACATTCAGATTTTTATAATTTATACTGAGTTTGAAGTTTTAGAAGATTAGTGATTTAATGAGATTATATTTAGTAGCTTTAAAAAACTCATTACTTTATTAAACTTAAAAGATTATCTTTTCTTTCTTATTTAAAAAAATCCAGTCTTAAATTTTTTAAAATTTGTTTTTCTAAGCTAAAGAGGAAGTAAACTCTCCAGGACAGGATTTATACCTTCTACTTCTGTTTTTTACTTCAAATAATTTTTAATAGTCCCTAAAGGGTTTGATTTAGCTTGACTTATAGTCAAGTGTTGGACATTGAATGTTGAATTATCTTGTGAATTCATGAAGGGAATATATTTATTTTAAAAAGTTAAAAACTTCAAATTTGAAGAAGTCATGTATTAATTAATGTTTTGTTTTGTTTTGTTTTCCCTCAAACATGGGTAACCCTTCTTACTGGGAAGATAAATTATTAACTTTGTCAAGTATTTTTATGGTCAGCTTTGAGATTTGGTCAGCTACAGTCTTTTGCTGCTCCCCATGTTTGAAATAGTCACCTTTGATATTATTTTCTGATGCTTTCTGTAATATGCTAGGGAATTTAAACTAATCTTTCCTTTTGAGTCAGAGTCTCACTCTCTTGCCTAGGCTGGAGGGCAGTGGCATGCCCATGGTCACTGCTGCCTCGGGATGCTGGACTCAGGTGAACCTTTGGCCTTAGCCTTCCAAGTAGCTGGAACTACAGGCGCCGTGCCACCATGCCTGGCTAATTTTTTATTTATTGTAGAGACGAGATCTTGCTAAGTTGCCCAGGCTGATATCCAACCCCTGGGCTCAGGTAATCCTATCGTTTCCACCTCTCAAAGTACTGGGATTACAGGTGCCTGGCTTCAAACTAATCTTAAGAGCATTCTATGAGAAATATATTAGGAATTAAAAATCTGTTGCAGAAGCCACCATAACATAAAATGAATTCTAACACGAATGTAAACTTTATATTATACAAGTTAAAATTATATACACACATATACTTGATATGTTTAGCAGCTTAAGTTCTAGCTTTTTTTTTTTTGAGTTGGAGTCTCACTCTTGTCGCCCAGGCTGGAGTGTAGTGGCACACTCATGGCCACTGCAGCCTTGACCTGTTGGGCTTAGGCGATCCTTCCGCTTCAGCCTTCCAGAGTTTTAGTTTTTTAATGTTTATTTCCCCCTAAATATTCTATCTCATACTAGTCTCTTTGCCTTGATTTTACATTTTGTTTGATTGTTTGTTTTTCTTATATTCTTTTTACCCAAATCATAAATTCCCAGAGGGCAGGGACTGGCGTTATCATTCTTTGAATTATATAAAAATTTGCATTTTTCCAGTACAGTATATTTTTTTCCCATTATGGCATTAAGTAGAAAAATGCTTGGGAGGCCAAGATGAGAGGATTGCCTGAGCCCAAGTGTTTGAGACCAGCCTGGGCAACTTGACGAGACCTCATCTTTACGATAAATCAAAAAATTAGTCGGGTGTGGTGTGGTATGTGCGCCTGTAGTTCTAGCTACTTGGAAGGCTGAGGTGGGAGGATTGCCTAGACCCAGCAGGTTGAGATTGTGGTGGCCATGAGTGTGCCACTGCACTCAAGTCTGGGAGACAGAGTGAGACTCCAACTCAAAAAAGAAAAAAAAGAAAAATGTTTTTGTAAAAAATAATAATTATTGGATTGGTGTCCTGCTTTTTGAAGGCTTAACCAATCCCATGCATGGAACCTTTTTGTCTAATATACTAGCAGTCCCAGACCTTCCTCATACTTCTAGGAATTTTTTTTTACATTTGAATGGTTTTTAGTAGATTTTCAGAGTTGTACAACCATCACCAAAATCAATTTTAGAATATTTTCATTACCCTAAAAAGAAACTCTATACCCATTAAAAGTCACTCCCCATTTCCTCCTAACCCTTCCCATAGTCCTGGGCAACTGCCAGTCTACTTTCTCTCTCTATGGATTTTCCTATTTTTGATATTTCTTACTACATGGAATCATACAATATATGACCTTCTGTGTCTCACTACTTTCACTTAGCATAACGTTTTCAAGGTTCACCATGTTATGGCATGTGTCAGTACTTCATTCGTTTTATTGCTGAATAATACTGTGTTGTATAGATAGACCACATTGTTTTATTCATTGGTTTGTACAGTGATGAGGATGGCAGACAATGTTTTATCATGAGCAGCATCCCTTTGCTTGACAACAATATTTATAGGCCTGGGAAGTACACATTCTGAAACTGCTATTAAAGTAGATTGAAAAAAGTTATTTGGAAAGGCCAAAGATAGAGCAGCAGATACAAAAGCAGCGGCTTTCTTTTTAAATCAATCATGTAGAGCAAGGAACTGTTATACTTTTGAATCTGATTTCTAAGAGAACTGTCTTAAAAAAATATATACTTTATTTAATAACCTTGTTAGCACCAAAAGTGTTCTACTTTTCAAATTCTTTCTTGCTTGTTTATAAATTTTTCTCCAGACTTCAAAGCTCTTACTACTCTCTGAGAAGCAGTCACCATCTTTGTGAAATACTCACTGCCTAATTTCAGTTTATTTTTGGCTGCCCTTTCTGAGGATTTTTGTAGATAATGCCATGGAAAATAGAAAACCTTCTGGTTAAAAGAGTAGTGGTAATATTGGCATTGGGTAAAGGGCGGAGGCAGGGGTAGAGGGAGAGAGAGAGGGAATTTTAAACAAGAATCAAGGAAACTTTTTCTTAGTTTTTTAAAAATGGTGTTTTAGTAATTGGGAAACTTAAAACTTTCAAAATACTTAGAAATCTTTTGGAATTTCAAGAATATTTTTTAACAGGTAACTCTGTAGGTATTTGTTTGCAATTACTGAGACAAAGTTACCCTAAAAAGACAAAACAAAAACCAAAAACTGGGCACACTGGCTCATGCCTATAGTCCCAGCACTTTGAGAGAGAGGGGTGAAAGGATTGCCTGAGCCCAGGGATTCTAGACCAGCCTGGGCAACTTGATGAGACATCGTATCTATAATAAATAAAAAAATTAGCTGGGTGTTGTGGTGCACGCATGTGTTTCCAGCTACTTGGAAGGCTGAGCCAGAAGGATCACCTAAGCCCAGCAGGTTGAGGCTGCGGAGTCTGTGAGTATGCAACTGCATTGCAGCCTGGGTGATAGAGTGAGACTCCTACTAAAAAGAAAAAGACAAAACAAAACAAACTTTGAATAACTAGTTAAAGAATTTGGAATTAACATTATGGATGATAACAATATATTAGGAATTTTCTGAAGGTTACTAATATGACAGAATCAGAGCAGAAGATCGTTGGAGAATGATCTGAGAGAAAAATTGCAGCAGACAGATGTCTTCTTGATTTTCTGTTGTGATCTGGGTTGTTTATTATTTTTGTGGTAGATATTTCTTGATCTTTTTTTTTTGCTTCATATATACTTGAATAGTATATTCATAAGTAATATACTCTTTCTTTGCTTGCTTTGTGCATTATCAGTTTTCAAATTATATATATTTGCATGTTGATTTAACCTCTACTTTAATTTTATTTGGTTAATTAGCTGCGGCATTATTCTATCCTTTATCACTCTGTACTATAGTTTACTGATTTGTAAGATACCTTTTTATGAATCTTCTAAAATGACTCACTTACCTAGCTGTTAACAGAAAGTTTCTTGCTGGCTGGTCTAGAAAGGCCTGATTCTTTTTATATTGATTTCTGTATAGGCTTACTTGAAGGACATGTCAGCTAGCTTCCCCAGAGTGAGTGCTCGAAGAGAGAGCAAGGAGGAAGTCACAATGTCTTTTGTGTCCTGAGATTATTAATAAAAGTCATGTACCCTCATTTCTGTTATGTTTTATTCATTAGAAGTGTTTCACTAAACAGCCAACATTTAGGGCAGGGGAATTATTTTCCACTTTGGAAGGAAAGAGTAAAGAATTTGTGGGAAATATTTTGAAACCACTACAATTATGATATATGATCTTTAAAAAATTTCCTATTAGAATCTGTCATTTGGATTTTTGTCACAATGTTGATAAATGAAATGTGTAGTTTCATCTTGGTGAAGTTGTTTGTGGGTTTTGGGATCAGTTCTACTCACTTTACAAAAATAACTTGAAAGTTTCCTTATTTTTTATGTTTTTGGATTGGTTTTAAAGTAGCATTGGTAGAATATGCTAGAATTTTCCTGAGAATTCATCTGGACCTTGGGCATTTTGAGGGGGAGCTCTGTTACTCCTTTTTCTGTCTCTTATGATTGATTTATGTAGCCTTTTTGCTCTCTTATGGCCATTTCTGGTACCAATTTCAGTACTTTTTAGGATAAATTGTAAAAGCAAATTTATGCTCAGAAGATTATAGCTTATATTTTTGTACTATGAGTCAATGGGAATAAAAATTAAATTACATATATTACATATAAGCAAACATCAGAAATTTATCAGTTCTTTAAAGAGAACTAAACTTTTCTTATACATGTTTGTGTTTTGACTTGTTTTGAAGACATTGCTAATTAGGTAAATATGAGTGACTATAAGAATTTTAAGAAAACTATGTTCTTCTTTTGTAATGTGTACTTGAAGATATCAGCTGTCTTATTACTTATAAATAAGAGAGATAAACTTTATTCTATGTAATTTGATACAGTGATTTGAATTTTTGTTGTTTTAAAATCTATCCTCATGTATAAAGTCTGGCTTGAATTCATCTCTTTGTAAAACCAGTTTACATATTTATAAGAATATGATTATATGTGTGTTATATGTGTGGGTGAGCCATGTATACTGGTTTTTTTCTTTTTGAGATGATGTTTTGTTCTGTCACTCAGGCTGGAGTGCAGTGGTACAATCACAGCTCACTGCAGCCTCGACTATCTGCGCTCAAACCATTCTTCTGCCACAGCCTCTGAGTAGCGGGGACTACAGGTGTGTGCCACCATACCTGGCTAACTTTTTATTTCTGTAGAGACAGGGTCTCACTGTGTTGCCCAGGATGGTCTTGAACTCCTGGCATCAAGCAGTCCTCCTGCCTTGGCTTCCCAAAGTGCTGAGATTACAGGTGTGAACCATCACGCCAGGCTATGTATACTGTTTTAAATAAATATTTTGGTTGTCAGGTTTTCATTCTTTGTATTTTCTTTTCTTTTCTTTTCTTTTTTTTTTTCTGAGTCAGAGTCTCACTCTGTCACCCAGGCTGGAGTGCAGTGGCATGTTCACAGCCACCGCAGCTTCGACCTGCTGGGCCCATGCGATCCTTCTGCCTCAGCCGTCTAAGTAGCCGGAACTACAGGCACTTATTACCACACCTGGTCAGTTTTTTGATTCATTGTAGAGACAAGGTCTCGCCAAGTTGCCCAGTCTGGTCTTGAATCCCTGGGCACAGGCATTCCTCTTGTCTCTGCCTCCCAAAGTGCTGGGATTACAGGCATGAGCCACTGCATCCAGCTTCATTTTTTTCCCCATCAAATATAAAAGTCCATCATTAAGTTAAGATTGGGTGATGCACAATATTGGAGATAACATAGTACCTGCTCTTGAGAAGCTTGTATCTAGTAGATTCTAAATCAGGGCAGTGATAGTAATGTCTGATTCAAGAATATTTAGAAGATATCTGAAAATTGAAAGATAAATTTATAAAATCACTTTTGTACAGTTTTCCTTGAGATTAAGATACAGATTATTATATTGGCTAGCCTCTGTTAATTTTTACTCATTTTGTTTTTAATCTATTCATATACAAGTTTTTCAAGTTCTTCTATTTTATTTTCCCACTTATTTTTCTGTAGAGCTAAATATTAATGAGATTGTAGATGTTAAATTATTTTAGTTTGGTAGTAATAATTGAAAATGAATTCTTTTTGAGGTGTAAATAATTATTAATTAATTGCTACTAAGTACCTATGGAATAATTATTAAGTTTTTAATTTTGTGGATGTCATTAAGAGCATCTGAATTCTCTTTTCAATGTATATCTGGATATAGTGAATTAAGAGCACAATTAGATTTTAAAAATTTTTCTTTAGTTGGTTCACATTAAAATCTTGTGTTCACTAGTGTGAAGAACCGTATGTTATACTTGTTTTAAATTTTTAATCGGATCATGCCAGGACACAGTAGATACACACTAAATTTCTGCTTAATTGTGTGCTGTGGAATGTGATAAAGCATTTATGTGATATGGCATAGTCTTGTTATTTTTTACTTTTTTTTTTACTTTCTCACAGGGAAAGTTAACGTGGTAATGTTTAAATTATGACATCCATGTTTATTCTTTAAAATTTCCATATAATGGTTTGAATCAGTTACACACATCTAAAAGAGTTTGTTCCTGTGTGAATTTTAAGCCTTTCTAATGATTTTTACTTTCATTTCATTTAATGCAAAAGAAACTGTGGCTTCACACAAAAGGCAACATTTTCCCTGCTCAGGGAAAAAAAAAAAAGATTGGTAAATGTAGATCTTTGTTGAGTGAAGGACTAGGAAAGCTGCTGTTTCTTGCACATGTTCTTAAAATCAACAAAACACTGTCACAAGACAACTGGCAGCTGTGGTTGAACTTACATAGCACTGTCCCATGTTAAAGTCTGCAGTATCTTAGTCCAGCTAACTGTATACTATTCTGCAAATTAAACAAAATAAATCTGTCGAATCCTTTAGTGTTCAGAGACTTTTGAAATTCTCTCCTATTATAGTGTGTAAGGTCTTCTTTGCTACTATTTTTTCATATTTTAGTTTCCTCCATGTTTTATAGTTCTTCTTTCTTTAATAATGCTAATACCAATACATACATACATGTAATTTATGCATAGTGGAAAACTTAAAACATTCTCAAGACTCTCATTAAAATAATTGTCTTCTTGCTCCTAATCTACTTTACTGAGCAAGATTCCTACTACCTTTTGTATTCTCTGTCAACCCTCAAAATTTTCTCTTTGAATTCACTGGTTGCTGTGTGGAAATCAAGAGAAAAGGGGAAACCTGACCCAGTGTACTTAGAGCTCTCATTCAAGTCATGTTGTGTTATTTTTTAAAGGAAATTATTAGGTATCTTGCTAACTTCTTAATATTGTGTCATAAGTTTAGCCTTGTATGAAATTATAAATAGATGATTTATATCTTACTAAAGCGGTGCATGTTTATATTATTTAATGAATAGTAGAGTTTGTGTTTTAAAATTTTAGACATATCAGTATTTACATTTTAAAAACAAAGTATGCATTTTTATTAGTGTGTGAAGTGTACATTAAAAATGATCTTAGTTATGTGTTATTTGAAAGAAGTTTATTAAAAACTAAATTACATTTTACCAAGAAGCATGAATATTCTTTGCAAGATACCAGATGGAAATCCAGCCATCCAAATTTAGGTAATTTATTTACTGTCAAATTTTTGTCTTCCTCCTTCTCCCTCTTCTTCTTTCTCTTCTTTTTGTGAATATTATTCCAGCAAGAATAATATCTTTTAACCTGTATGATTGAAAAAGTCATTTTCTTACAGCACACCAGTAAAAATTAATTTTGGATGTCTGTTACTTTCAGCCTGTAATTGCTTGAAGTGTGCCTCTTAATGTTGATATTCCATGCTATTATTAAGGGGTATAATGAAGACACTTAAAAAATATGGTATTGGTTTAATATTTTCATAGTAGTACTTTACTACTACTAGTGAGACTGTTTTGTGGCAGTTATAAACTTATATGGAATGATACCATAATTATTATTAAAGGAAGCAAAAGAACCAGTTTTTAAATTTTTCCTTTATAATTTTAGTGGGATTATAAAATGTTAAAATAATATTTGTGACAGTTTTTTTGAGGAAATATTTTGAGATTTTGCACTAAGAAATGGTATATAACTTTTATCAGCCTTTGCAGTAGTGAATTATCAGCAAATTCTTAAATGAAATATTGGATTAAATATTGCCAATACATTTACATTATACTTTGGTGTGTTTAAAATCAAAGAGAAGCCTATTAAAATTATATCATTATTTGCCATTTTTTTCTTTTCTAAGTAGTTAACTTAGTTTGACACAAGTGCTAAGGAAACAAAATTTAAAAGAATGATCAGGTCACAAACATGTGTTTGTGTATGTGTATGTGTTTATTTTAGGATGTGCCAGTTTTTCTGTTCTAAAAATTGTTGTAATTTTTCTAAATCAGGCTTAGATACCTGGCTGGTAGAATGTTTTCTTTTTCTCATGTGTATGGTTTGGACCGTTATTTTTAGGGAATTTGATGGGGAGAACCTAAACTTGAGGCTTAGTTTTATAGAAAGATGTTTTCAGAGTTGTCATGAAGCAGACTTCAAATATAATTGTGCACAATCCAGTCACTTATTCAGAATTTCCTGGCTTTGTGATAAGACAAAGTCCAGATTCAGTGAAATTTTCAATGAAACCTAAGCTTTTAGACCCTAATGTATAATCCTCCAAGTGGCATAATAGAGTGAACATATATATGTTCACTGACTTTTACAAATATTAAGAATGTTTTTTGAAAATTACTATCCAAAATGGAATTTAAGTTGCTTCATGAATATTTTGGAACACATATTCTCTAAGATTAAATATCTCTATAAATTAGAGATTTGGAGTATTGAGGGGTAATTGTTGAAGCATCATTACATTTCTCCAAATTAAAAAACATGAGCAAATCTTATTTGTAGTACCAACACAAAGGGAATAATGTATTTTTCAGGTGTAGGCTATTTTTATCTTTAGACAAACAAAATAAAAATTTTATATTCTTTAGAAATATCCTGATATAAAAGAATCTACAATAGCTGCATGAGTAGTTATTCTTTTAATTTAATGCAAGAAATTCTAATTCAGTATAAATGGTAAAACATATTAGACTCTCATGCAGAGTATTGTGAAGTAATATAAAAGAAAAAACTCACTAAATTTCTTTGTAGTGTCCCATAAAACAGAAAGCATTTTATCTTAAGCTATTGGATGCCTAAATGTTTGTATATCATAATCAAGAAAGGAGATGTTAGCCTATGATTTGATGTTAGCTGTGGAACTAGTTCTGAAGTAACTAAGTGCAATTTGCTAAATTTCTGCTATTGATAGATTTCTTTATGATGGTACTTGTCAATTCAGTTAAAATTGGTAGTTTTTAATTATTGTTATGGTTCTATGTGTGACTTGACAAAAAAGTGTCCCTTGAGGCTATATGTTGGCATGAGTCTAAGCTTAAATTCTAATTTTGTATTTAATTATTTGAAACATTTCTTTCGTATCCATTTGTCAGGGATGTCATATAAATACAGTGCTAATTAGAATGAAAAAGTTACCAACTTTTTAATTTGAATATCATCAGAGAAGAAAATTGATATTTTATTCATTGAGAAAACTGTTAACAAGGAACAAATTAATTTCATATCAAAATCTATTTTAAGGATATTTGTATTTTCATTTTTTGGATACTTTAAAAAAATTTTTTGGGGGTACATAATGCTTATATATATCTGTGGGATACATATGAATATTTGTTATATGTAATGATTAAATCAGCATATTTGGGGTATCCATTACCTTGAGTATTTATCATTTTTATGTGTTGGTATTATTCAAGCCCTCTCTTCTAGTTACTTTGAAATATATATTATATTGTTGCTAAGTATAGTCACCCTAGTCTGTTATCAAACACTCTTCCAAACCCTCCTTCCTGTTTCTGGAATCTATCATTATTTTCTCTAACTTCATGGGATCAAAGTTTTTAATTCTCACTTATGAGTGAGAACATGCATCAAAGCCCACTTAAAAGTTTTTAATTATATGTTTCTATTAGGATACCTCTTTTAGATCATTTATTGTGGGAGTGTGACATACTAGAGCAGAAACTTTGGAAATCCTTGGAGTATTCTAGGGAAAAACATAACAGAACAAAACAAAAACAGCAATAAAAAAATCTAATATTTTCTGATCTGAAGCAGTCTATTGTCTGAATTTGTTTGGTTAGTTGATCTTTCTTTCTTTCATTCCTTCCTTTCTCCCTTTCTTTCTTCTCCTATTCCCTATTCCACCTTTCTCTTTCTCCCTCTTTCCTTCTCCTCTTTCTTCCCCTCCCCTCTCTCTTTTTGTGGCAAATGAACAAATGGTGATTGAACATCTATCACTTAAAGACATTATGCCAGGAGATAGGGACAAATATAATAGAAACAATTGTTTAAAAAGATGCTAAAATGAAGAACACTTGACTGAGTTTCTATCTAGTTTTGTAAATTCATTCAACAAATACATGTCTGCTGTGTCTCTTTTTACTTTGCTAGGCACTAGGAATATTTTTGCTCTCAAGAGGCTTATATTTAAAATCTATTCAGTGCTATAATAGAATTATATACAAAATTTCATGGAAATATAGAGAAGGGAGAATCTTAGGCTTTGAAAATATTCTTTATGCTCTGATTTAGAAACCTAGTATAGATACCTTTTGTATTTTTAATATTTATCTCGTTAATATTAGAAATTTCAAATTTCAAACCTACATTTGGCACATCCAGCCTTAATGCTACCCATTTGTCAGAGCAGAGTCAAAGTCAGTATTCCAAGAATGAATGGATTTAGAAGTTGAAATGTAAAGATTTAAAAGCCAAGGCACATGTAGACTTTATGTCCTTCTGGTCCCTACATTTAGTAATGCACCAAAGTATATATTATTCTGTATTACATTCTATACACAATTAAAAAAACACGACTTCTGCCTTCAAGATATTTACTGCCTTGACTTCTTGGGTGTCTAGAATCAGTATAGGTATTTTCAGATAGCGTATACTGTTATTATTTGATGTAGTCTTCTCTGTCTCACAAATTAAGCACTCCCTCCTCCTTTCCTTCTTCCCTTCTTCCTCCTTTTGGTAGTGAAGATGGGTTTGAAAGTAGCTAGTTTCAGCTGGTAGATAATTTTGATTGTGGATATGATAAAATACTTTATTTTTAAAGAAATAACCCCATAATGGAAAAATTATTTGTGAAAGGGCTTCGTAATATGGTATGCAAGTGTAAAATATTATATATTTGCATAGATCAGTGCAAAAAATACTGATTAAAATTCATAGGGTATATTAAGATTAGTAAGCCATTGATCCTCTTCTCTTAGTATCTCAATTCTAGTCTGAAGACCAAAATGTACTCAAGAAATTCTAATAAAATGCAAACTTTAATTAGTGTATTAATAGAGTAACTTCTAGGTTTTGGAATAGAGTGATAAATTTAGTTCTTTTGAATTCTATACTTTATGCTTGTCATAATACTTACGAAATTTTGGAATAGAAGAAAACAAAATAAGTTTGGGAACTTTAGTAAATCTATTTTACTTTAGGTTATATAGGAGTATACTAAAAGGTAAGATTCAAAGGATGTTAAAAGTTCCAGCTACTTAGAAGGCTGAGGCAGAAGGATTGCCGAAGCCCAACAGGTTGAGGCTGCAGTGGCCGGGAGCGGCCACTGCACTCCAGTCTGGGCGACAGAGTGAGACTCCAACTCAAAAAAAAAAAAGAAAAGTTTGGAAAGCTCTTAAACATCTTACAATAGACTCCATCTGGGATGTCATTTATAATCAGTGATAACAAAGTGAACTAATACTGATCAAACATTTACACATTAGATGGATATCTCTATTATATACAAACTTGAATCTTTACTAGTAATGTTTTGTAGATTGATGTATATACTTTTGGATAATCTGCTCTTTGTTGCTATGGAGGAGCAAATAATATACTAGCTCTTTTACTCCAAAGACCTTGGGCAAATTAAAGTTGTTTAAATAAAGGATATTAATATGAGCATTAATTTCTTGCTACTAATCATTTTTTTTTGCAAAACTTTCAGAGTTTATTTAGAAAGTAAATTAGTGAGAGAGAGAGGAGAGAGAGAGAGAGAGAGAGAGAGAGAGAGAAAATTTACCTCCCCAAGGGGCCAAAGCTAAGAAAACATAGCCTGACCAGTGCTTAACAAAACAATGGCTCTCTAATAATCATTTTCAAACACAGTACCCTCTATGATCAATTATAAGAATATATTAAAACATGACACAAATGACCAATATTGAGAAAATAGGAAAGCTCTTCAATTAAAGACAAGTCGTTGGAAAAGAAAGTAGAAGTAAATCCTAGGGAAGCACTAAGGTTTGCATTCAGTGTAACTTATACTAATTGTTTTACAACAGAATTACACCTTTGATTATATTTTACTTTTCAGTGCTTGTGTTTCTTTAGCTATCATTCTATTTTCCTAGATATATTCCAACTTCTATTAAGTGTCTTCAGTTATCTTTATAAATGGAATTAATCGTATTTGAGATTAGGAAGTATAAAAGACTTAAATATGATATTAATCATCTCAGAATAAAAATTTGATAAGCTAAACCTTTTGGTTAGTTTGTAATAAATTAAGGATGACTTCCTATTTAGGGTGTAAGACAAATAATAAACTTATAAGATGGCCTAGTGCCATAATTTTTTAAATAGTAGCAATATGTATCTTTAAAAACTACCTTTAATGGTTATAATTTTTTTTACTTATAAACCCACATTCCAAAAATCAATTTTTGAAGTAATACAATGTTAGTTCTTATAACTGTAGCACCATATTAGGCCAAAAGTGCAAACAGTTGTTAAAATCTAGTAAGCCTAAGTAGTGTGTTCCTCCTCTAGCAGGTTGTTTTCATGAGAAGGGTACACCAATGGAATGGAGGCATATGGCAATTTTTATAGATACTGAATTAAGAACACTCAGCAAGGATATTGTCAATTAATGAGGATCACTTAAAGTCTTACCATATTTGAAAACAAACTTGAAGACTTAGGCATGAAAATGTCATTATTTACTTGGTAAAAAATAAAGTTATATCTTTAAATTAATTTCTTTTTAAACTGTAAAAGTGTCTTCAAGCTATTATTTTTTAAATATACGAACAAGCTTTTCTCTGCAATTAGATGTGCCTTACCTACCAGTGTGTACTTCTACTACTGTGCAAACAGGCTGATTTCATGAGAGGATGTAACATACACAATGTATGTTTTCTCTTTGTGTAATTGCCTTTATGTAAATATGTGTACAAATATTTTTTTCCATTTTAACTGTTACTCTGTGATACTTTCCTGTCAACATTTTTTGTTGGATATCTTATCAATTTACTTAAGACATGGTGTAAAAAACATATTTACTTGAAGTTCATTGTTCTTTTTTGCTATATTTGGAAAGATTGTGAAATATCGTAGGAACTACCTTTTGGGAAAATTAATTCATAATTCACTACTTTTATGACTTCAGATTCATATATCACTTTTCTCATATTCATCCATGTCTTTGGTATATTACCATAATATAATTGTTGTTATAAATGAACTTTTATCACAGTTTCTGTTTTAGCGAGGACAAATTATTAATTTATATTTTGAAGAAGAATCTAATTTCAAATCTTAGTCATTCTTAATCTTTCAGCTCTGTTTTTGCTGAACTAGTATGACATAATCATTGGAAATTTAGGCTATTACTTGATGATGAACTCTTAACTGTTCAAAAAGCTGTTCATAAAGAAAGAAACATATTCGGGCTACTTTTTGCAGTCTAAATAACGGAGATAGAGAATTTTCTTGGAGTGTAGACACTGGGAACTCCTTGTGCAGTGCTATTACAAGTGGTTAATGTTTCTGAGGAGCATAGGTTAGAGGGAGTGTTAAGAGGATGGAAACCTCCTTGTATTGACCTCTCTGAGACAGTGCATTCATGTCAAAAACTAATCAAGTGCAGCTGCAAGATTAATTGTGTGAGGAAACTATAAACATAGAAAGCTGTGACCTCTACTCAGAGTTCTGTTTTATGTACAAGCATTCACTTTAGAACTCCTGAGAATGAACCTGAATGAACAATAATTTACTCAATTGAGCATATATTATTAGTGTTTAAAATTGCTGAGCTTGTAGGGCATGAGGTGGACACTTGTAGATTTCTAGTTGAGACATTTGAGAAAACTGGAGTAGGTCTGAGTAAATGAGAAGAGAGAATAAAAGAACTTGGGTTTGTAAAGCATGAGAGAAATTTGCCATTATTAACCTTTGAATATTTTTCTTGAACCCTTTTGCTTATAATAGAATTTCACTTTAATCCTCAATATAGTTTACTTTCTTTTCTAAGTCTTATTAATAATTGTTTAAAAGCTCTTATTAAAATTATAATTATGAATAATTTTTACTCAATAATTATTGTGTTAGAGAAGTAAAATAATGTTTTTTAAGTTATGGGACATTGGTTTACTTTAATTTTTTTTAATAGGAAATAGCTTCTTACCTAAATATTTGTAAATAGCATGAACAGTCACAGAGTTTAGTCTTTTTCTAAATACATCCCAAAGTTTAATAGGAAAATAACCTGACCAAACATTTGAATTATCCTGTTTTTGGAAATCTTATAATTCAAGATGGTCAAAGTTAATAATGATTTCTCTGTAGAATATATTGGTTATTTTATGATTTTATTTATTTTATTTTTGTAATTAAAAGACCTTAATTTTAGAGCAGTTTTAGGTTCACAGCAAAACTGAGTAGAAAATACAGAAAATTTCCAAATACAGTTTCAAATACAGAAAGGGTACTCTGCTCCCCCATGTGGACAGACTTCTCCAGGATCAACAACCACACCAGAGTCTACACTGACACATTATTACCAACCAGCTTCCGTAGTTTACATTAAGGTTGATTCTTGGTATTATACCTTCTGTGAACTTTGACAAATGTATAATGACCTGCACCTACTATTATAGCATTGTACACAATAGTCTCACTGCTCCATCTATTCATCCTTTCCTCTCTCCAAACTCCTGGCAACCTTTTACAGTTTCCATATTTGTGCCTTCCCCAAAATATCTTGTAGATAGAATCATACAGTGTATAGCTTTTTCTGATTGACTTCTTTCACTTTATTATATATATATTTTAAAATTTTTATTTGAAAAATGTAGGGTACAATTCAGAGTTAGATATACAAATGGTCATTGTACAGGTATATAATATATGTTTAAGACATTTAAGTGCATGTGTTCTTCCTTGTCTTATCCTGGCTTGATATTTCATTTCTTTTGGGTAGTGAATAATATTTCATCATATTCTTTTAGCTTTTAGGAAGGGAAGAAATCTTATATAAGTAAGCACTGTTATTTTTTTCCTTTTTATTTTAGAGATGCTTCCGGAATCTCTATTTGGTTTCATTGGTCTATGTGCTTGTTCTTGTACCCATATCAGGCTGTTTTGATTACTATAGCCTTATAGTAAAGTTTGAAGTCTGGAAGTGTGATACCTCCTGCTTTGTTGCTTTTGCTAAGGATTGTTTTGGCTATTCGTGATTGTTTATGTCCATATGAATTTCTGTATTGTCATTTCCAGGTCTGAGAAGAATGATGTTGGTAACTTAATGGGTATTGCATTGAATCTGTAGATTGCCTTTGGTAGGATGGACATTTTAACAATGTTGATTCTTCCTCTCCATGAACATGGGATATTTTTCCATTTGTTTGTGTCTTCTTGGATTTCTTTGAGCAGTGTTTTGTAGTTCTCATTGTAAAGGGCTTTGACTTCTCTGATTAGGAAGATGCCGAAGCATTTCATTTTTTTGTGGCTATTGTGAATAGGATTGTGCTTTTAATTTGGGTCTCTGCTTGCTTGTCGTTGGTGTATAGGAATGCAGCTGTCTTTTGCACATTTATTTTGTACCCTGAGACTTTGGCAACGTCCTTTATCAGTGCAAGCAGGTTTTTCACAGATTCTCTTGGATTTTTAAGGTCATATCATCATATCATATCATCAGCAAAGAAGAATAACTTGACTTCTTCTTTTCTTATTTGGATATCCCTGATTTTCATCTCTTGTCTAATTGCCCATACTAGGATCTCCAATACAATGTTGAACAAGAGGGGTGACAGTGTCTTGTCTTGTTCCAGATTTCAGGATAAATATTTCCAGTTTCTGTCCATTTAGCAATATATTAGCTGTGGGCTTATTGTAGATGGCACTTGCTATTTTGAGGTATGTTCCTTCTATACCTAGGTGTTTGAGGTTTTTTATCAAGAAGGGATACTGGTTTTATCAAAAGCTTTTTCTGCATCTAATGATATAATTATGTGGTTCTTGTTTTTATATCTGTTGATGTATTTAATGACATTTATGGTCTTGCGAATGTTGAACCAGCCCTGCATCCTAGGGATGAGACCTACTTGATCCTGGTGGATGATTTTTGAGATGTGTTTTTGGATCCAATTTGCTAGAATCTTTTTGAGGATTTTTCCATCTATGCTCATTAAGGATATTGGCCTCTAGTTCTCTTTTTTTGTTGGATCTTTACCCGGTTTGTTATCAATGTGATGTTTGCTTCGTAAAATGATTTGTGGAGAATTTCATCTTTCTCAATTGCCTGTAATACTTTCAATGGGATTGGTATAACTCCTCCTTGTATGTTATGTAGAATTCTGCTGGAAAGCCATCTGGTCCAGGACTTTTTTTTGTAGGTAGTTTTCGTATGACAGAGTCAATTTCCTGGGTTGTTATTGATCTATTTAATGTCTCAATGTCTTCTTGTTTCAACCTGGGGAGGTTGTGTGATGTCAGAAAGTCCTCCATTTCATTTAAGATATCAAGTCTGTTTCCATACAGATGTACATAGTAATCTCTGATAATCTTTTGTATTTCTTTGGGGTCAGTGTGATTGGATCTTTTGTATTTCTGATTGTGTTTATTTGAGTTTTTTCTCTCTTTTTCTTGGTCATTCTGGTAAGGGATCCATCAATCTTGTTAGTTCTTTTAAAGAACCAGCTTTTTGTTTTGTTGATGTTTTCTATGATGTTTTTGTCTTCTGTGTCCCGTATTTGGGCTCTCATTTTGGTGATTTGGATTCTTCTGCTAAAGTTGAGATTTTGGTGATCTCTTTCCTGCTTCCTTAGGTGATTTGTTAGGCTCTCCACGTGTGGTCTTTCTGTTTTCTTGATGTGTGCTTGTAAAGATATAAATTTCCCTCTTAGAACTGATTTGACGGCATCCCAGAGGTCTTGGTAAGATGTTTCAACGTTTTCATTTTTTTCCAGGAATCTTTTAATTTCTGCTTTGATTTCAGTGTTGACCCAGTAGTTGTTCAGCATCATGCTGTTTAGTGTCCATGTCTTTGTGGACTTTGGGGAAATGTTGGTATTGATATTTATTTTTATTCCATTGTAGTCTGTGAATGTGCATGACAAGATTTAAGCCTTATGGAGTTTGTTTATGCTTGATTTATGGCCAAGGATGTGATTGATCCTGGAGTACATTCCATGTGGTGATGAGTAGAATGTATATTCTATGGTTGTTGGGTGTAATAATCTGTAGGTATCTATTTTGTCCATTTGCTAGAGTATCAAGTTTAAGTTCTGGATTTCCTTGTTGATTTTTTGCCTTGATGATCTGACTATGACTGTCAGTGGGGTATTCAAGTCCCCTAGTACAATAGTGTTAGAGTCAATATCTTTATTTCATTTACTTAGCAGTTGCTTTATAAATGCTGGTGCTCCTGTGTTGGATGCATATATGTTTAGAATGGATATTTCTTGTTGATGGATTGATGTTTTATCATTATGTAGTGTCATTTTTTCATCTTTTTAAATTTTTGATAGCTTAAAGTTTGTTTTGTCAGATACTAAGATTGCAATTCCTGCCTTCTTTTGTGATGCATTTGCCTGGAAACTCATTTTCCATCCTTTAACTTTGAGTCTATATGTGTCCCTTGTGAGATGAATCTCCTGGATGCAGCAAATAATTGGGTCATGGTTTCTTATCCAGTTTGCCATTCTCTGTCTTTTTAGTGGTGCATTTAGTCCATCCACATTCAGGCTGAATATTAAAATATGATTGTCTATCCCTGTCATGAGGTTCTTATAAAGTTTTTCCTTTGTTTGCTTGTTTTCTTTTGGCTTTGGGGTTAAATGTGTGTGTTTTCAAGTTTCTTGTTGCGCTATATTCTCTGTTGAATCTGTACTCTCCTGTTCTCTTGGGAAGTGTGTGGTCATTTTTTTTTTCTGTGCTTCATTAATACCTTTTTAAGTATTTCCTGTAGAGCTGGTCTGGAAGCTGCATAATCTCTTAAGGATTGGATGTCTGGGAAGGATTTTAATTCCCCATCACTGAAGAAGCTGAGCTTGGCTGGATAGGAAATTCTTGGTTGAAGTTGTTTATCTTTGAGGACTTTGAATATAGGTCCAGTCCCTTCTTTCTTGTAGTGTTTCTGCCAGTAGGTCTGCTGCTATTCTGATTGGTTTTCCCCGTTAGGTAGTCTGACCTTTCTCTCTTGCTGCCTTTAGGATTTTTTTCTTTTGTGCCTACTTTGTGTAGGCGAATTACTATGTGTCTAGGGGTTGGTCTTCTCATTTGGTATCTTGTGAGGATTTACTGTATCTCTTGTGCTTGACTGATCACATCTCTGGTGAGACGGGGGACGTTTTCTTGGATTACCTCCTGAGATACTTGCTTCAAATTGTTCTCCATATCCCTTTCTTCTTCTGGGATACCAATCAAGCATAGTTTCAGCCCTTGATTTAATTGCACATCTCTTGTAGGCTTTGTTCTTTCTTTCTGAGTCTTCTTTCTATGTTTTTTACAGATCAGGTTAATTCCATGTTCTGGTCTTCAAGTTCTGAGATTCCTTCTTCAGCTAGGTTAATTCTGCTTTCTATGCTTGTCATCTCGTTATTTATTTCCTGGATGAAATTTTTTAATGCCAAAATCTCTGTTACAAGTTCTTTCAGTGTTGCATCTTATCTTTCTTGAATCTTATTCACTCTTTCCTTCCATTTCCTAATCCCTGTCATATTCTGGGACCCATTGTTGACTTCCATTGTTTGGGCACCAAGGTCTGATTTTTCAGGAGTTTTGTCTTTGGTACACTTGAAATTGCCTGAGGTCTTCTTTTGGTTTTTCTTCCTTCATTGGCTGATCTATTGTTTTTCTCTTTGGTTCTGTTTTTCAGTGTCTGTGGGAGAGGCTTTCCCTTCTGATATTTGCTCAATCCTCGATTCTTTCCTGATCTAGCCTTTGGATTTGTTCTATTCTGAAATAGGATGGTGTAGGGGGAGCTTTGCTGTCTCTTGTAGTTTTTGAAATTCTAACAAAATAGGTGATGGGGTATTAGGAATCAGAAACTACTTGCAAATTACAATGTTCATTTATTGTGGTATGTGTCCTCTAATACCCACTCCCCACCACTACTCTATATGACAATGCAAAGCAGAAGCCAATGCAAATGCAATTGAACATACACACACAGACACACACACACACACACACACAGACATACAAACACACCCCAAAACAAACTGGAATAACAGCAAAGTAAAACAAAACAAACAACAACAACAAAAAACCTCCACAAAAACTCACACACACACACATACACACACACACACACACACACACACACACATGCGTAGCATAAAATGAATAGAGAAGAAAAACAGAAATACTGGAGGAAAATGAAAAATAAAAAATAAAAAAAGGAATTCAGGTCGAACCGTCACATATATATTGACACACATCTTAAACCATAAAAAATGAAAATTAAAAAAAACCCCAGAAGAACAAAAGAGCAAAAACCAAGAAAACAACAAAACTGAAGATGAGCACTCAATCATTCACATACACACATAAACAGAAAATGACAAATAAAAGAAGAAAGAAACAGAAAAAGAAAAAACTCTGCCCTCTTTTGGCAGGTTCTGTCATTGTTCTTCTAATCAGGTCTCTCCTACAGAGCCACCTCTTTCACTTTCTCCTTAGGGTCTGAAGCAGTGAAGGAGGAGGGGCAGTGGAGGTGGGTGGGGCTGCAGTCTTCCCATCCCACTCTCATATGGTCAGCGAGATCTCCTCTGGTGGGAAGGTATGGATTGTCTCTTCCCCAGCTATGTACCCTTGCGGGAGGTGCCCCAGCCAGGCCTATCCTGGAATGGAGTTCTATTGCGACTGATATCCAGGCTCCTCCTGGGTTTGTCCATCTCACTCGTGGCCTAGCTGTGTGTGTCTGATGTTCAGAGTATTTTTGGGAAGGAGGGGGTTTGGGTCAACCTTGGAATCACCACTGATATTTTTGGAGTTCTTCCTTGTCCTTTTCTGGCCATACCTGTTGTCCCATGGCTGAATCAGAGTAGAGGGTGTGGCACCTAGAACTCAGCACTCATCAGGTCCCTCTGAAGTTTGTGCTTCCAGGATATTCCCTCTAGACCACAATCAATCCCTGAGTAGTTAATCTGCCAGTCACAGAATGGGGTCTGTTGCTCCGTGGTGAGCAAGTTGGAGCACTTTCCTGCACTGCCTTCAAGATGGTGGTGGGGTACCTCTCTTGTCCTCTTCCGTGGGACCTTGCTGCTGAACTCCCTCTGCAGCCCCTGCTGCCAGTGCCCTGCCAGGCACTGAAGTGGTGAGGCAAAGCCAGGAGTAGGCAGTCTTTCTCCTGCTTCAATGGTGGGGAGAGCCTGGGACTGTGGTTTCTCTCCTCTGCTTTTTCACTGGAAAACTTCTGTCCATTTAAAAAAAACAATGATGCTTGGCTCTGCAACCTGGGAAGAGCCAGGGATGAAGTAAAGAAGCTGCAGCACCAGCTGTTGCACCAGGGGCTTGGCCACCCGCCCCCAAGCTCCCACTTAGACAGTCTCTCCTAGCATTTTCTTCCCAGGGGGGGTTTAGCAGATTTAGTTTAACTGCAAAGTAGAGCAGAAGATAGAGATTTTTTTTTTTATCCACCCTGGGGCCCTCACACATGCATAGCCTCCCCATTATTAACATCCCCCACCAGAGTGGTACATTTGTTGCAACTGATGCACCTACATCGACAGGTTATCATCACCCAAAATCCATAGTTTGCATAAGAGTTCTTTTTCCATGTTGTACATTCTGTGGATTTGGACAAATTTATAATGGCATGTATTCACCATTATAGTATCATAAATAATATTTTTTCTGCTTGAAAATCCTCTGTGCCCTATTCTTCCTTCTTTTCCCCCTGTAATTCCTGTCCCCATAGTTTTATCTTTTCTAAGTGTCATATAATTGAAATCATACTGTCTGTAGCCTTTTCAAACAGGCTTCTTCCACTTGGAAATGTGCATTTCAGCTTCCTTAATGTCTTTTGTCTATTTTTGGCTCGTTTCTTTTTAAAGCCAAATAATACTTTATTTTTTGGATATATCAGCTTATTTATTTATTCCCTAGTGGAGAACATATTGGTTGCTTCCAAACTTTGACAGTTAGGAATAAATCTCCTGTAAACATCTGTGTGCAGGATTTTGTGTGGATATTCATTTTCAACTCCTTGAATAAATACCAAGGAACACAATTGCTAGATGGTATGGTAAGAGTATTTTTAATTTGTAAGAAACCACCAAATGGTCTTCCAAAGTGGCTATACCATTTTGCATTCTTCCCAGCAATGAATGAGAGTTCCTGTTGCTTTACTTCCTTGGCAGTATTTGATGTCAGTGTTCTTAATTTTGGCCATTCTGGTAGGTACGTGTTGATATCTTGTTTTCCCAGGTGACATATTTTTGCCTTTATCTTTTTCTTTTCCTTTTCCCCTCTATTCACACTTTTCTGTTTTTTGTCAATCATCCAAAATAACTTTTGGAATTATCCTTTTCTTTTCCATTCTTATTTCTGGATCCTGGTTCTCTTTTGGGTCACTTACTACCAGTAATCTAGAAAGTCTTTTCTGTTGCATTTTCTTTCCCTCTCATTCATTTTGTTTTTGTCTAAAATGTCTTATGAACCTATGATGGGTTTACATAGCCAATTTTTGTTCAATAAATAAATGAATATTCATACAGATGATTTACCAAATCCAAGCCCCTTTGTCTGATAAGCTAGGTCATCTTTAATTTGATCCTTGTCTATTCAACTTTTCTTCCTGCTCCTTCCCTACAGAGTACCTGATGTTCCACTCAAGCAGTAATGCAATACTGTTGACCTTTGAACAATGCAGGGGTTATAGGTGTCAAGCTCTTGCATAGTTGAAGACTTGAGAATAAATTTGGACTCCCCAAAATATAACTGCTAATAGATTACTGTTGTCCAGTAGTCTTACCTATAATATAAATGGTCAATAACAAGCATTTTGTGTTATATATATTATGTACTGTTTTCTTACCATAAAGTAAGCTAGAGAAGAGATAATGTTATAGAGAAGATCATAAAATGAAAATATATTTACTATTCACTAAGTGGTAGTGGATCATTACAAAGATCTTTATCCTCATCATCTTTATGTTGAGGAGGAGGAAGAGGAGGAAGAAGAAGAAAATCTGCATATAAATGAACCTGTACAATTCAAACCCGTGTGCTTAAGGATCAGCTGTATATTATTTGTTCTGTGACTATTCTTTCCTTATTTCCTCTATAAGAAATTCCCTTTGTAGCCTTTTCTAAATTCTACATTCTGCTTTACCTTCTCCATGAAACCCTCTCAGACAACACTGAATCTCCATTCTTTGAACTCCTACTATATTTTTAAAATTAGTACTTTATTGTTTAATACAAATTATTCTTTAATTAAAATCATTTTTTGCTAGTTTTGTCTCTGTAAAAGTCAGAGACTGTGTCCTCTATGTTCTTTGTATGTCTGCTGCTGAATAAAATGGTAACTATGAGCTTCAGAAGAAGAAGTGAGAGGCTACATAGATAAAAAATAACAGAGGTCTGAAGTTAGTTGTAAGAAAGACATAGGAGCATGGTGGAAACATGGGCCTATTTTATGGAATAATGTGAGATAAGGTTGGATAGGAATAAAATTGATAGAGTAGTAGCTATGGATTTTTAGTAAGCATTAAGGAGCTGTGTAGATATTTGAGTAAGAATGGTGTGATGAAAATGGTACCTTAGAAAGACATGTCTGTCATTAATCATGGACTAGAAGAATTGAATACTAAGAAACTTGCTGGAAGATGGCTTTGATCTAGCATAGCTATTCTAGTGTTAAAACTCATACTTGAGAGGGATCAGAGATGAAATAGAATAGAGGCATTGCCATTTGTGTAGAGAGACATAATTATGCCATATTTTATGTGAAACTTGCATATTCTTTGAAAGTTTGATATAGCAATTTATGTTATAGCTACCTTTAAAATACATTAATTACTTAACTTTTGTGATGCTAATGCTATAGGTCCTAGAAATAGGTGAATAAGGCAAAATTTTATACAGTAGTTTAAGTTAGATTTTGTTCTTGCTCTTTATCCCTTGTCTTGTGTCTGTACCACCTGCTGTGACTCACTATTTCCCAACATGCTGCTGGTCAGAGGGTGGGAAATTGGGGAATTAGGGAAACAGTAAGTCCCTTGGTGACTGTTAGTCTTCCATGAGGTCACAGAGATGACCTCTTTGGCAGATAAGCTTGATAGGATGAATATGGGCATTCACTTTCCTATTCATTGTAATAACTTTTTTTTTTTCCTATATCACAAGTGCTATCTGGTCTAACTGCACTAGTGGTTGTGAACTACTGCTCCAGTAGTTTAAAATGTGATTCATTTTGTAATACTTTTATTGGAAACCAACTTTGTAGTAACATTTATTAAAGTAAAGAAATGATGTGCATCTGGTTTGAAAGGACCATACTCTGTTCCAGACTGCTGGCAAAACTTCAGAAACTGCATCTGAGACTAATATGTAGTTTGTGAAATGCTGTGATTTAGTGTTTAGTAATATTAGTAATAATAGTTGAGAGAAATTGAGGAGTGCAAAAATTTGTTAGAATTAATCTCAATTTACTCCAGGACTGTAGAAAGGCAAGCAGTGGTACATGTAATTCATTCAGAAATTTTTGAATGTTGTGTTTTTTTTCCCTCCTATTACATGGTGCAAATTTTTTCATAATTGTTCAGAGATGAAGCTATATTAAGGAAAAAGGATAAAAACGAATCTCACAGTGAAGGCAAATTTCTGTAAAGTATCCATGGTGTAACCTGTGGCAGTGTTGTTAAGAGGTTAATCAGAAATATCTGTTAAGAATATAAACTTTTGATGTTAGATTAATCATATTTATTACATGCACATAGTGCAGTTAACTAGAATAAGAAATTTAGTCTACAGATGCATAATATTTAAAGGTATTTTAACAGGATACTAATAGTTTTAATACTATTATAGTAGAAATTATTATTGTGGGCATTTTATTTTCAGTTTTCACTACTTAGTCTTGTGCATACATTTGTAATCGCATTAGATGAATGTTTAAACTTGAGTTTATCTCCATGGCTGGCTTCTTTGTTGTATGTATTTTTATTTTAGTACATTAGAAACTACATTGGTCAGAATAGCCCTCCCAGAGGTAAGATTATTCAAAACTCTGTCTTCTCAGTCACTATTATATTAATACTTAAAATCATGAAGACATGCATTTTGTCTTCTTGAGACATGATTAGACAGGATAGATAAGCTACCCAAAGTGGTACCTACCACTGTTTTTCTGATTAAACTGATTGATGACTAGTACAGAACAGACTGCTAAGGGAATGGGACGAAGGATATGGGAAGAGAGATCATGTAGCTCAGATACATTGGTTTGGAGCCTTTGGCTGTTTTCTTTAGGACTTTGGGTTCTTGGGAAGGATTCTGAAAGCAGCAACAAGTTAGAATTGCTGCCAGGTCAGAATAAAATTTGACTGAAATATAATTGAATATAATTCTAAAGGAGAACTTTGCAAATTACAGAAGGTGTTGGTCATTCAAGAAAGAGGAGAACAAAGAGTTGCTGATCAAAGATTAGCAGTGTCAGTACTGAAGAGCAATGCCATTGCTCAAGAATATAAATATTCTGTTTGCTGACAGGCATATTTAAAAAAATTTATTTAGACATGGTGGATTTTTTTAGTTTGGCATCACTACATAATATTCTAACTTTAACTCATCTTTCACTGCCCCCATGTTCAACAATAAATCTTTTAATTGTAATCTGGCTTCTTATGGAGCTTATATTTTAAAGAGTATTCATTGATAAGAACCCCAGAACGTATAGCCCCTTTGGCAGTTAAATTTTGTAGTATAAATTTATAAACTATAGTTTGTCTGGATCTGTCTCTTGTAACATAATGTTATTAACTATTTGTAAAAAGTTCTCTTGGCATGCTAGGGAATCAGATTTCTTTGTCTGCCTGCTAAGAGCCAAACTAATACTTCTCTTACAGTGTCCCATGAAAAATGTATCAAATTTTATAACTGTAACTTTTTTATTGCTGCAACTATGCAGTTCTCTTATGGCAAAACTTTGAACTGAATGAGTTATGAAAAGTGCTTGTAACTGAGGGTACCTAGAGTATGATAGGAAGCTAACACTATCGGTGGCTCAGCCTGTAATCTCGTGCTTTGGGAGGCTGAGGTGAGTGGATTGCCTGAGGCTGAGGGTTCGAGACCCGCCTGGGCAACTTGGTAAAACCTCATCTCTAAATAAATAAAAAATTAGCTGGGCGTGGTATCGCGCTCCTGTAGTTCCAGCTCCTTGGAAGGCTGTGGTGGAAGGATCTCCGAAGCCCAGCAGGTCGCGGGAGTGGCCACTGCACTCCAGTCTGGGTGACAGAGTGAGACTCCAAAAAAAAAAAAAAGAAAAAAGAAACTAGCACTAAATAAAGATTTCTGTCCTATTTGAGAACATTGTCTCTAGAATAAGTGACAGGAGCACAATTGGAGCTGTGTCTACTTATACTCAGAGACCCCCCCCCTGCAGAATAGCAACTTTCCAGCATCCAAATTAGTAGGTACCTTCTGTTTTGTTGTTTACTGCATCCCTAGCACCATAATAGGTGTTTAGTTAGTTCTGATATGACAAATGAGTGAATAGAATCAGTGTTGAATTGTGGATGTATAAAACCTAGAACACACTTTTAACTTTTAAAATGAAATAATACAGATACATGTTTTGGCTGATAATATATCCATTATCCTATTCTAAATGTTGACTGAAAACAATCATATAACTCTTCAGCTTAGCAGTAGAAAGTCTATATAAGCAAACCATAACTTCAACCTTTTCTTCCCTTAACATCTCACAGTCATGTAATAGAGGAAGAAAATATTTTTAAATACTTAAAATGAGACTATTTGATTAAGAATGGATCCTTTTATGGGTACTGTGAGATATTACTCTGTAGTAGTAGTAGCAGCAAGAGTAGTAGTAGTAATCATTGCTGACTTTAGTGTAGTTCTGATTTGATTTCTTAATTCCAAAGTGCTCTATGGCCACAGCTAGTATGAGATCCTTGTTCTAGACTGGCGAGTCCTAAATGTAATGTAGTACTTCTAGGGACCTATACGGCTACCAGAAGATCTTCTGCAGGAACTATGCCAGTGCAAAGCAGCATTTTTTGAAAAATTCCAAGCACTCAGTCCTTCTTTACAATTACAGCAGTGCAGTGCAATTTTCCTGGTGGACAGAAGAAATGAGTGGCAGAACTGGTGGTAGGAATGCTGAAGTATTATTAACAGAAGACTGTATTGGGAAGTTGTTTCTCTGTAGGGTATGCTATAGATCATCAAATGAATGAGAGTTTTCTTTAAAGAAAAATAACTTACTTAAGTAGATCAGACTCTGTTCTATAACACCTTTTTTGTTGTATTTTCTTTTGGTTACAGCACGAGCTATGAGGTAAAAAAATGATAATTAGAGTTTTTGCTTAATTAGATGGTTTTATTTTACGTATTGAAAACGTTTCTCTTGTCGATACTGGATGTTAGGCCTTGGTCAGATATACAGTTGGTAAATATTTTTTTCCATTCTGTGGGCTCTCTCCCTTCTGTATTGATGATTTCTTTTGCTTTGCAGAAGTTTTTCAGTTTAATGAGATTCCCCGTCTATCTTATCTCTTAAGGCAGGAACAACTAGGGTTTTGATAAGGAATTGGTTGCCTACTCTGATTTCCATAAAGGTGTCTCCCGCGTATTCTAAGATTCTTATAGTATGAAGTTTTACATTTAGGTCTTTGAGCCATTTAGAGTTGATTTTTGTGTATGGTGACAGGTAGGAGTCCTGTTACAATCTTCTGCATGTGGTCAGCCAGTTTTCCCAGCACCATTTACTGAATAGGGTCTCTCCCCAGTGGTTGTTGGTGGAGGCTTTCTTGAACATGAGTTGGTTGAGAAATTGAGGTTTTGCTTCCGGGATCTCTATCCTGTTCCATTGGTCTATATGCCTTTTCTTGTACTAATACCAGGCTGTTTTGATTGTTGTAGCCTTATATTAAAGTTTAAAATCTGAAAGTGTGATACTCCCACCTTGTTTCTTTTGCTGAGGATTGTTTTGGCTATTTGTAGTCATTTATGTTTCCATATGAATTTCTATATTGTCATTTCCAGGTCTGAGAAGAATGATGTCAGTAACTTAGTGGATATTGTATTGAATCTGTAGATTGCCTTGGGTAGGATGCACATCTTAATAATATTGATTCTTCCTAACTATGCGCATGGAATATTTTTCCATTTGTTTGTGTCTTCTTGGATTTCTTTTGAGTGGTGTTTTGTAGTTTTCGCTGTAAATGTCTTTTACTTCTGGTTAGGAAGATGCTGCAGTATTTTTTTGTGTGTGTGTGGCTTTTGTGAATGGAACTGTGCTTTTTATTTGTTTCTCTACCTGTTTGTTGTTGGTGTAAAAGAATGCGACTGTCTTTTGCACATTCAATTTATACCCCGCGATTTTTATCGGTTTTTGACAGATTCTCTTGGATACTTCTCGAAAGAAGATATATAGGCGGCCAACAGACACATGAAAAAGTGCTTAGCCTCACTCATCATCAGAGAAATGCAAATCAAAACCACACTGAGATACCACCTAACCTCAGTAAGAATGTCCATCATTAATTAAAAAAAAAAAAACCAAAAAAACAGATTTTGGCGAGGATGCAGAGAAAAGGGAATACTGTTATACTGCTGGTGGGAATGCAAACTAGTGCAACCCCTATGGAAAACAGTGTGGCGATTTCTAAAAGAATTAGACATTGACCTTCCATATGACCCAACCATCCCCCTACTGGGAATATACTCAGAGGAACTCAAATCATTCTACAAAAAAGATACCTGCACATGCATGTTTATTGCAACACTATTTATAATAGCAAAAACATGGAACCATACATGCTACCCATCGAAATTGAACTGGATTAAAGAAAGTACATATACATGATAGAATGTTAAGCAGCCATAAAGAAGGACAAACATATGGACTTTGCAGCAACTTGGATGGATTTAGAGTCTATAACACTCAGTGATCTATCACAGAAGCAAAGAACTGAGTACTGCATGTTCTCACTCATAAGCGAATCCTGAACTTTTACCATAATACTATAAGAAAGGGATTGACAGTAGTGGGATACTGCCAGGGGAGGGAGATGGGGGACACAACATCAATAAGGGTATCTGATCTCAAACCAGGCAAAGTGGGGGCCAAAGATAGGCCCAAACTTTATCTATGCGATGACCATTTGTACACCTAATCCTGAATTGTACCCCATGTCTTTAAAATAGAAAAAAATTTTTTTCTAAAAAAGAAGAAAAGGAAATGTTTCTCTCGTTTATTATGTCACCATAGAATGTTACAGGAAGGAAAAACTGAGTCTATGGCTGACTCATGCAGTTTCTGTTCTTTTAACAACTGATTAGTTACAAGATTTTTTTCAGCCAAAGTTCTTAATAAAGTATAGATTTAAGATGTGCTAGCAGCCAAAATATACATCATTAATAGGCTATTATAAAGTGTTTTCTAGGGTTTATATATCCGTAATTGACCTATTTCACACTGATGGAATCTATAATGAAGTGTGAGTGCTGAAGAATTTATTTATTGTATTGTATATCTAAGATAAAATTTTTTTTTGTTTTTCAGCAATGCAAAAACAAGTTTTCTGCAAGTTTTGAATTCATTAGAATATTTTTAGTTTTCTTAAATTGTTTCTAAAAAGTGTCACATATTTTTTCTTTTTTTATTTTAAAGATGTGGGGTAGCTGGGCTCAGTGGCTTAGCCTATAATCCCGCACTTTGGGAGGCTGAGGTGAGTGGATTGCCTTAGCCCGTGGGTTCGAGACCTGCCTGGGCAACTTGGCGAGACCTCATCTCTACAATAAATAAAAAAATTAGCCAGGCATGGTAGCGCATGCCTATAGTTCCAGCTACTTGGAAGGCTAAGGCGGAAGGATCGCTGGAGCCCAGTAGGTCGAGGCTGCGGTGGCCAGGAGCGGCCACTGCACTCCAGTCTGGGCGACAGAGTGAGACTCCAACTCAAAAAAAAAAAAAAAAAAAAAGATGTGGAGTATAATTCAGGATTAGGTATACAAGTGGTCATTGTACAAGCAAAGTTTTGGCCTCCCTTTGGTCCCCACTTTGAGATCAGGTACCCTTATTGATGTTGTGTCTCCCACCCTGGCAGTATCCCACTACTGCCAGTTCCTTTCTTATTATGGTAAATGTTCAGGGTCCGCTTATGAGTGAGAACATGTGGTACTCTGTCCTTTGTTTCTGTGCTAGATCACTGAATATGACAGACTCTAAATCCATCCAAATTGTGGCAAAGTCCAAATGTTTGTCCTTTATGACTGTGTAAGGTTACATTGTGTATATGTGCCACATTTTAAAAATTCAATCCAGTTTCAGTGGGCAGCATAGTTGATTCCATGTTTTTGCTAGTGCTGCAATAAGTATGTGTGTGCAGGTATCTTTTTTGGAGAATGATTTGAGTTCGGGTATATTCTCAGTAGGGGAATGGCTGGGTCATACGGAAGGTTGATGTCTAGTTCTTTTAGAAATTGCCACAGAGGTTCCAAAGAGGTTGCACTAGTTTACATTCCCACCAGTAGTGTAGAATCATTTCTTTTTCTCCACATCCTCACTAGCATCTGTTTTTTTTTTTTCTTTTAATTAATGATGGCCATTCCTATGGGGTTAGGTGTTTACTTTTTCTTTGTTAGAACATATGAAACAGCTTGAATATTTTATTATTGACTATTATTAATGTAGAGTATTTTAAAGTATAATATTTATACATTTAGGACATTAAATGTGGTATGCTACTTTGTTCTATATTAAATGATCTATTTATTTTGAGTTTTGCTTGCTTATTATCTATTATTACATAATGAATAACCCCAAAACTCTGTGGCTTTAAAAAAGTAACAGTTTTGTTTGCTCATGAGCCTATGAATCAGCAATTTGGTCAGGGCTTAGCTGGACGGTTCTTCTGCTGGTGTCTGTTCAGATCAGTCATGCAGCTGTAATCATTTGGGGACTTCATTGGAGTACGTGGTCTCACATGGCTTCACATATTAAGCTGGTTATTGACTTCTATGTCATTATTGCCTCTCATCCTCAACTTAGCTAGCTCAGGTTTCCTTATGTAATGGTCTCAAAGTTCCAAGAGAAGAAGGAGGAGCACTAGACTTAGAAGTTACACACTGTCACTTTTGCTGCATTCAATAGGTCAAGGCAAGTCGTAGGGCTAACCCATCTCTTTCTCTTCTTATACAAGACACCAGTCTTGTTGGATTAGAGCCCAACCCCTATGATCTCATTTAACCTGAATTACCTTCCTGAAGATCCTTTCTTCAAATACAAGCACAATGAGAGTTAGGGCTTTCACATATGAATTTTGGGGGGACACAGTTCATAATCGGAACTGATCAGGAATTAATAATAACTTCTGGAATAATCAAGGAATAGTTCTGTGTTGAAACTTAGTTGATATCGACTGCTCCGATATATTTTATAGTTTAGTGGTATAACTGTCCAAAATGAAATTCAAGTGTCATTATATTGTTATAGATAATATGCAAACTTTTTTTCTAGTCATTCATACTGTGCTCACTACTACATATTGAGTGTATATAATTAAATAATTTATTTCTGCTCAGGTAGGTCTCAATGCATGTAGAGGTCCAGGTTGTAATTATTATTATTATTATTTTTTAGTTGAAGTCCCACTCTGTCACCCTGGCTGGAGTACAGGGGCAGTCTCTCAGCTACTGCAGCCTCGACCTGCTGGGCTCAGGCAATCCTTCTGCCTTAGCCTTTCAAGTAGCTGGAACTATAGGTGTGCACCACCATGCCTGGCTAATTTTTTAAATGTATTGTAGGTATGAGGTCTTACCAAGTTTACCAGGCTGTTCTTGAACCCCTGGACTCAGGCGAATCCTTTCTCTTCCACCTCCTAAAGTGCTGGAATTATAGGCATGAGCTACTGCACCTGGCCTTTAATGAAATTTTTGAAGCAGAGTAATTAGAAATACTTGAATGTTTACTTTTCTTTAGCAACTGGTCATTTTGCCCTCTTTCCTTCCTATAAAAATGAAATCATGCTCCACAAATGCAGGTTTATACCTTGGCTCTTAACTTGATTAAGAGGATAATGGAGAATATGTGCATGGGATAGCTCAGATACTGAGAAAGTGTGCACCAGGAACCACCTGCTTTCCTTAAGGGCTTTTTCTACTAAAATATTAATCAGACTATTTGTTGTTAAAGACAGAATTTCCATGTGAAGATTTTGGCTGCCAAACATATACATACCTCAATTTTGCCATACCTTATATTTGACACACTAAGAGAGTACATTTAGAAATGCTCTTCAGAATTTTGCAACTTCTACTCCAGTTAATTTGGTTTGTTGTTATTAATTAAATTCTGAAGACTCAGAAGGCTAGGTCATATCAGTTTCAAAGTTCTTTGGATAGTGTGAGGACTTACTTTTGAGGATATTACCCTGTTTCACCTGTCATCATTATTCCAGCATGATAACATGGAGTTGTTCTACTTTGCTCAGATACTGCCTCATCTCATTCTAACTTTGTGAGTAGAGACAATGTGGTGTTTTAGAAATATTTCAGGGGAGGATGGGTGTGGTGGCTTACACATGTAATCCCAGAGATTTGGAAGATTAGGTGAGAGGATTTTCTGAGGCCAGACATTTGAGACCAGCCTGGGCAACATAGTGAGACCCTGTCTCTACAAAAAAAAAAAAAATTAGCTGAGCATAGTGGTGTATGCCTGTAGTAGTGGTCCTAGCTACTTGGAATGCTGAGGTGGGAGGATTGCTTGAGTCCAGGAATTTGAGGTTGTGGCAAGTTGTGATTATGCCACTTCACTCCAACCTGGGTTATAGAGTGAGGCTCTCTCTTAAAAAAATATAAAATAATTTTTTATAGGAAATATCTTGGGGAAAATTTTCTGTGTTATGGTTTGTAAAATTTCAATCTGAGAAGACGGTAGTTTTATTTCTAAATTGTAAGATATCTTTTAAAGTAGACTCTGAGAATTGGAGAAGTGAAATAAGTCTCTGAGGATACATCTATGAGGAGGGACTAAAAATACCAAATTTATTTATTAAAAAATTGTTTGTTTGTTCTTACATGTTTAAACTTCATTTACTTTCAAAGTATTCTCTGTTTGATACAATACACCTATCAAGACACTTTTTCCACTGCAAAAAAACCCCCACAAAAAACGGTTTTGAATGTGTCAGTTTTGATGCCTTTTAGTGCTTTTGACATTTTTTTGTTTCACCTCTTCCACATTGGCAAAACATTACCCTTTGAGGACTTTTTTCATCCTGGAAAACAAAAAATTTGTTTGGGGTGAGATCAGGTGAATAGGAAGGGTAGGGCACAGGGGTCATTCTGTTTTGGTCAAAAACTGCTGAACGCTCAGAGTGGTGTGGGCAGGTGCGTAGTCACGGTGGAAGAACCAGTCACCTGTTTGCAAATTGTGAGCAACCTTCTCAAAACGTCCAGTTAAGATCTTTGACTGACTGTTTGATACAGAGGAACTAATTCCAAATGTACTACAGTGGGCCCGTCCTCCAAAAGATAATTCCATTTTGTTTGGGTCCTCCCTCATATAATTAGATGAGTGAATAAAATAAGTGCTTCCTTTGATCTTAACCACAAAATCTATGTCCAATATGTCTTTATGTTCAGTAACCTGCATTTTCATGGAAGTACTTGAGGGTAACCTAGACCAAGTACATATATTCATTTTACTGGTATTTTAAAATAAAAATTTATATGGATGTATTTATAAAATAAGAGGAATAAGCTAAATCTTGTTGCTGTGCTATTGCTACTAAAAAAGACAATGAAAACATTAAACATGCTATTGTGAGAAAGTTAAAGGGAACTTTTGCTCAGTTCTTTCCATGTCTTTTACTGACATCTGGAGAAAAAAAATGAGAGAAAAAAATTAATAAATTTTTCTTTTTTTTTTTTTAACAATTTCTACTAGACTTGATGATTATCAGATTGTGAACATAATTGAGAGACTAAAATACCACATGAGGATCATATTCTTCATTCTGAAACCTCTTGGTCCCCTTAGAGGCAGGCATTATGGAAAATTGAGTAAGGTAGAGACTGTACTCAGATTTTAGGGTATATTATTTTGAGTTTGCTTAGAAAGTTCAGGGAATATTTCCCTTTGGTAAAGGATTCTGAAGATGAGTTGTACATAAAAACTTATTTATTTATACATACATACTAAATATTGGCATTGTTATTGTAAGAGTAATATTATTTTAGTGGTGAAACATTTTCAGATATTAGTGTCTAAAATTATAGTTTTGCCTTTAGGTAGAGAATTGTATGTTAATTCTTGACCACATGCAACCAGAAATCAAAGCAGAAGAGAGATTTCCATGACAGAGGTAGCCTCTGGTCTACACATCTCTTTCTTTTCTTTAATCACATTGGAATCCATAACCAGAGCTGATCCCATTTAAACTTGACTTAACAGTTGCACTCCATTTTTATCTGTTTTTATTCTTAATTCAGTTTTCCTGTTGAAACAAGCATGTAGTTCCTTTTCATTGTCCTAGACCCATTAACTATTGGGCAAAGCATGTATGTTTCTTCTCATTGTCCTAGACCCATTAAATATTGGGCAAAGTTGACTTTAAATTTTTAAAAATATCACTGATTATTTATTCTTTTATCACTCTTTTATCTATAAACCATATGTCTTGTAGTGATGAACTAGATACTGAGTCTGCCTTGTTTATTGGAGGGGAAAAAAGCACAGAACATGAAGTTTTTAAAAGGTAACCCTACACAGCTGAGAGGTCATGATCTATTGTTTCCTCGCTATAATAAGCATGGGAAGCTTGAAAGGAAAAATCTTTGTGTAGATTAATTTTGGAAGATATCACTGAAAAGTCTAGGTTCCACAGTTAATTTAGTTACAAAACATCTCTACAGTTCTTCGATTCAGAATTCAAGTGCACGCACTCATTGTGCTATAGATTTATCTTTTGGTTGGCCACAGTGGCTCATGCCTGTAATCCCAGCACTTTGGGAGACCAGTGCCAGGAAGATTGCTTGAGCCCAGGAGTTCGAGGATAGTCTGGGCAACATAGCAAGACCCTGTCTCTACAAAAATAAAGAAATTAGCCAGTTATGGTGGCATGCACAGGTAGTCCCAGCTACTTGAGAGGCTGAGGTAGAAGGATTGCCTGAGCCCAGGAAGTTGAGGTTGTGGTGAGGGAGCCATGATCGTGCCACTGAACTCCATCCTGGGGAGAGACTGAGACCTCAAGTGAAAAAAACAAAAGCCATCTTTTAATATTTATTACAGAAACAAAGCATTAGTTCAGGACCTTACCCAACTGAAGAAATGGTAGTGAGAACTGAGTATGCAAAGAGGAATCTGCAGCTGGATAGACATGGTCAGAGCCAAACCAGAGATGAGCATACTATGCCTAGTCAAAGGAGGGTTTTCCCAGATGAAGTTTGGAAAGAGCATATGCCTGAGGAACTGGCAGATGGTTTGAAGGTGGGCACCAAGGTGCACCATTTGAGAAAACTAAGCGATATTCCATTATACCAATATATGAGTAGTGTACCTATATACTGTGTATAAGACAACAGTGAAAAGATTATATATCCTTCTATTTATTGCTGATGACTGTTTTTTCTTGATTATGTATTGGGATTAAATTGGCTGTCAGCGGACACCTAAACAATGTGGAATATAGCTAGAGGACAGCTGTTGGCCTTTTCCCCACAAAACTGTGTGGTTTGGTGAAGTAGTGAGTGTGTGCTATCTTTTAACCACCTTAGTGAATAACAATCTTCACTCTAATGGACTTTCTTAACCTTTTTCACATGATAAAAATCTGAATTGCCATATTGGCATGTGCTGTTTGTATGTGGCTCTGCTGTGACCTTTTAAAAAATAATCTGTAGGTTTTTATTTATTTCTTTCAATGTCTCTGAGGAAAACATAGTATCACCCTAAGCCTGGTTCTTATTCTTATTTGAGGTTAATGGGAATACCACCCTTTGGATGAAAATAATGAACTTACTGCAAATTGTCTATTTATAACAAGAAAGCTTCACTGAGGTGACTTGTCTACTTTGCCTTCTGGAAACATAATATTTTAACAGCTGTAACGTTGCCCTGAGTTCATATAGCACTTTTCTTCTCTCCCTCCTTCATATGCTGAATGACATGTGAGTTTTCTTTTCCCCCTGAAAGTGTAACATGTTTGGCACCATTAGTATGAAGAACGGTCCCTTATGTAAGTTATATAAGCAATTGGAAAAGTGACTCATGCAACTTACCCCTCATCTCATTACACATGTACACAGACTAGGTTTTTAATTTTTGTTTGTAATATTTAGATTACTTATTTTGGAAGTTTAAAAAATTACACATCTTACATTTGCTATTCTTCACTAGAATAAATATTTTATTAGTGTTTTGAGGATCCTGGAATTTTCTTGTTGCCTTTGTTTTCCTTAAACCTGGGTCATTATGTAAATAATTAGCTCTTTGACACAGAGATTATCTCTTATTATATTATATGCTATGTGTGAAAATAGTAGATATTTCATAATTAAGTTGAATAAAATTTGTAAAAGCTGTCAATCATTAATGGGATTTTAAAAAATTTTTGAGAGAAATCTATGACTGCTCATGAGCATCAGAATCTCACTTGGGTTGAGAACCTGGCTCAGTCTCGCTCAGGTTCATCTTAATGTAGGGATATTAATCCTTACATTGCCGGACTGTTTTTAGCACTACATAAAACAGTGTTTGTCAGGAACTTAATATAATATGTAGTGACCGTTCAATAACATCAGCAATTTATGATGTTGTTACACTATTAATTATTATTATTATACTGAACTCTACAAGATTTTTCCTTACTCGCTTTTAAATTTGTTTTCTTGGTTTCTTTTTTAAAATTAAATGTTACTTTGTTATAGAAATGTGGGGTATAAATGAAGATTAACTACATAAGTAGGCTGCATGAAAGTGAAAGTCTGGGCTTAGAATTGGCCCCCACTTCTCCTGGTAGTGGACCAGGTGCCCTTTGTGTTGTCGCATTCTCTCCACCCTCTTCCTTCCCTCTCTCCCCTAGCAATGCCCAGTGACTGCCCATACCTCCTTTGTGCTAATGTGATTAATGTTCAGACCCACTTATAAATGAGAACATTCAGTACTTTATTTCTATGCTCATGTAGTATTATGGTCTCCAAAGACAGACATGTCTTATTAAAAAAAAGTTGGTAGCATTATGGGGAAGCACACTAGCCACTGAACCAACACTGATGAGAATAAAATATTTTCTAGAAGCAGAGGAGTATAACTGAAAGCCTGATGTTTGAAGTCAGACAATCCTAACTTTGAGTCTTAGTTCAACCACATACATATTCTTTGATTTTGGTGAGTTGCTTATCCTCTGAGTCCAATTGCCTCATCTTGAAAATGAGAATGGTAAAAAAAAAACCTACCTTAATGAGCTATTGTGGAAATTAGAGATAAGATTTTTAAAAATCTTATCCAGTACCTGTCACTGTTAACAAATAGTTTGTTATGGCCATTGCTTTGTTAAAATCTGATCAGGCCACATGCCTCTTTGAGCTATGTTGGCCATGTTTCCTAAGTTGTGGTCCCCTTTCTACCTTGGGGAGACCTTTGTCTCTCTGTCCAATTTACTTTTGAGATAAACTGTATTTTACAATCTAAAAAAATAAACAAATAGTTTGTTATTAATATCTTATTCCTCTACTTTTCTTTTTATCCAAGTTCTTTTTAAAAAAATTTTAAGATTTTATTTTAAAGATGTGGGGTACAATTTAGGATTAGGTATATAAGTAGTCATCATACAGATGACGTTTGGACCTCCCTTTGAGTCCCCACTTTGCCTGGTTTGAGATTGGGAACTCTTATTGATGTTGTCTCCCTCCAACCCCACCCTAGAAGTATCCCCCTACTGCCAATACCTTTTATACAGTATTATGGTAAATGTTCAGGGTCTGCTTATGAGTGAGAACATGTGGTACTCTGTTCTTTGTTTCTGTGATAGATCTCTGAGTATGATAGACTCTAAATCCATCCAAGTTGCTGAAAAGTTCATATGTTTGTCCTTCTTTATGGCTGTGTAATATTCCATTGTGTATCTGTACCATATTTTTTTAATCGAGTACAGTTTTGTTGGGCAGCTGGTTGGTTCCATGTTTTTGCTAATGTGAATAATGCCGCAATAAACATACATGTATAGGTATCTTTTCTGTAGAATGATTTGAGTTCCTCCAGGTATATTCACAGTAGCAGGATTGCTGAATCATATGGAAGGTCAACGTCTAGTTCTTTTAGAAATTGCCACACTGTTTTCCATGGAGGTTGTACTAGTTTGCATTCCTACCAGCAGTGTAGAAGTGTTCTTTTTTCTCCACATCCTTGCCAGCATCTGTTGTTTTTTGTTTTATTAATGATGGCCATTCTTACTGGGGTTAGGTGGTGTCTCAATGTGGTTTTGATTTGGATTTCTCACATGATTAGTGAGGCTGAACACTTTTTCATGTGTTTGTTGGCTGTGTATGTCTTCTTTTGAGAAGTGTCTATTCATGTCTTTTGCCTGCTTTATAATGTGGCTGTCTGCTTTTTTCCTTTCAGCATGTTTGTTTTGTTCCTTGTAGATCCTAGATGTTAGGCCTTTGTCAGATATAAAATTGGCATATATTTTTTCCCATTCTGTGTGCTGTCTCCCTGTTCTCTCAGTGGTTTCTTTGGCTTTGTGGAAGCTTGTCAGTTTGATGAGGTCTGACTTATCTATCTTATCTCTTATGGCATGGGCACTTGCTGTTTTGATCAGGAATTGATTGCCAATTCCAATTTCCATAAGGATGTCTCCTGCATTTTCTATGATTCTTATAGTTTGAGGTTTAAAGTTTAGGTCTTTGATCCATTTAGAGTTAATGTTTGTGTATGGTGATAGGTAGGGGTCCTGTTTCAATCTTTTGAATGTGATCAGCCAGTTTTCCCAGCACCATTTACTGAAGAGTATCTCCTCTCTGCAGTGGTTGTTGTTGGAGGGTTTATCAAAGATGAGTTGCTTGAGAAATTGAGACTTTGGTTTCAGATTCTCTATCCTGTTCTATTGGTCTATATGCTGGTTCTTGTACCAATACTAGGCTGTTTTGATAATTGCAGCCTTATAGTAAAGTTTGAAGTCTGATACCTCCTTCTTTGTTTCTTTTGCTCAGGATTGTTGGCTATTCATGGTTGTTAATGTTTCCATATGAATTTCTGTATTATCATTTCTAGCTCTGAGAAGAATGATGTTGGTAATTTAATGGGTATTACATTGAAACTGTAGATTGTCTTTGCTAGGATGGATATCTTAACAATGTTGATTCTTCCTATCCATGAGCATGGACTATTTTACCATTTGTTTGTGTCTTCTTGGATTTCTTTGAAGAGTGTTTTGTAGTTCTCATTGTAATGGTCTGTTGCTTTTCTGGTAAGAAAGATGGTGAGATATTTCATTTTTTGTGTGGCTATTGTGAATGAGATTGTGCTTTTTATTTGGCTCTCCACCTGCTTGTTGTTGTATAATAATGCAACTGTCTTTTGCACATTTATTTTGTACCTTGAGATTTTGCTAAAGTCCTTTATCAGTGCAAGCTGGTTTTTGACAGATTCTCTTGGATTTTTGAGGTATAGAATTGTATCATCAGCAAAAAATGGACAAGTTAATTCCCTTTTTTACTATTTGGGTGCCCCTGACTTCCTTCTCTTATCTATTGCTCTAGGTAAGACTTCCAACACAATGTTGAACAAGAGGGGTGACAGTGGGCAGCCTTGTTCTAGCTTTCAGGGGAAATGTTTCCAGTTACTGTCCATTTAGGAATATGCTACCTGTGGGTTTATTGTAGATGGTGCTTACTATTTTGAGGTATGTTCCTTCTAAGCCCAGGTGTTTGAGGATTTTTGTCAAGAAGAGATGCTAGCTTTTATCAAAAACATTTTCTGCATCTAATGAGATAATCATGTGGTTCTTGTTTTTACATCTGTTGATGTATTTAATGACATTTATGGTCTTGCGAATGTTGAACCAGCCCTGGATCCTGGGGATGAAGCCTGCTTGCTCATGGTGGATGATTTTTGAGATGTGTTTTTGGATCCAATTTGTTAGAATCTTGTTGAGGATTTTTCCATCTATGTTCATTAGGAATATAGGCCTGTAGTTCTCGTTTTTTGTTGGATCTTTACCCAGTTTGTTATCAGTGTGATGTTAGGTTCATAAAATAATTTGTGGAGAAGTTCATCTTTCTCAATTGCCTGGAATACTTTCATTAGGTTTGCTGTCAGCTCTTCCTTGTATGTTTTGTAGAATTCTGCTGCAAAGCCATCCTGTCTTGTGCTTTTATTGTAAGTAGTTTTCATATGACAGAGTCAGTTTCCTGAGTTGTTATTGGTCTATTTAGTGTCTCAGTGTCTTCTTGTTTCAACCTTGGGAGGTTGTGTGATGTCAGAAAGTTCTCCATTTCATTTAGGTTATCAAGTTTGTTTCCACATAGGTGTGCATAGTAATCTCTATAATCTCTTGTATTTCTTCAGGAAATCTAACCTTATAAATCTGATTATGTTTATTTGGACTTTTTCTGTCTTTTTCTTGGTCATTCTGGCTAGGAGTTCATCAACATTGTTAATTCTTTCAAAGAACCAGTTTTTTGTTTTGTTGATGTTTTCTGTAATATTTTTGTCTTCTGTGTCTCTTATTTGGGCTCTTAATTTGGTGATCTGGATTCTTTTGCTAAAGTTAGGTTTTTGGTGGTCTTGTCTTTCTAGCTCCCTTAGGTGATTTGTTAGGCTGTTAACTTGTGATCTTTCCATTTTCTTGATGTGTGTTTGTAGAGATATAAATTCACCCTTTAAAACTGCCTTCATGGCATCCCTGAGGTTTTTGTAAGATGTTTCTTCATTTTCATTTGTTTCCATGAATCTTTTAATTTCTGTTTTGATTTTGGTGTTGACCAAGTAGTTATTCAGCATCCATTTCTTTGTGGGCTTTGGGGAAATTTTACTGGTGTTGATATATATTTTTATTCCACCATCATCTGAGAAGGTAAGAAGATGGCAATATTTCAACCTTATGGAATTTGTTTATTCTTGATTTATGACCCAAGGTTATGATCGATCATGGAGTATGTTCTATGCAGTGGTGAGTAGAATGTATATTCTGTAGTTGTTGGGTGGAATATTCTTTAGGTATCTCTTAAGTCCATTTGGTCAAGCATCAAGTTAAGGTTCTGGATCTCCTTGTTGGTTTTTGCTTTGATGATCTATCTAGGGCTGTTAGTGGGTATTCATGTGCTCTGCTATAATAGTGTTATAGTCAATATCTTTTTTTTTTTTTGAGTTGGAGTCTCACTCCATCGCCTGACTGAAGTGCAGTGGCACACTCCCAGCCTCCACAGCCTTGACCTGCTGGACTCTGGCAATCCTTCCGCCTCAGCCTTCCGAGTAGCTGGAATTATAGGCATGTGCTACCACGTCAATATCTTTTTTTTTTTTAGTTTACTTAGTAGTTGCTTTATAAATGCTTGTGTTCCTGTGGTAGGTGCATATATGTTTAGAATGGATATTTCTTGTTGATGTATTGAACCTTTTATCATTATTTAGTGTCCTTTCATATATTTTTAAATTTTTGATAGTTTAAAGGTTGTTTTGTATGATAGTAAGATCGTACCTCTTGCCTTCTTTTGTGATCCATTTGCCTGAAAACTCGTTTTCCATCCTCTAACTTTGAGTCCATGTTTGTTCCTTTTGATGAGCTGAGTTTCCTGGATGACACAAGTAATTGGGTCATGGTTTCTTATCCAGTTTGCCATTCTGTGTCTTTTCAGTGGTGCATTTCATCTACTCATATTCAGACTGATTATTGAAATGTGATTGTTTATCTCTGTCATGAGGTTCTTAGGAAGTTTTTTTCTTTGTTTGTTTGCTTGTTTTCCTTTAGCTTTGGGGTTGATGTATGTGTATGTTTTTAAGTTTGCTGCTCCGATGTTCTTTGTTGATTCTGTGCTCTGCTGTTTTCTTGAGAAGTGTGTGGTTATTCTTTATTTTCTTTCTTCTTTCTTAATACCTTTTTAAACATCTTCTGTAGAGCTGGTCTGGAAGCTGCATAATCTCTTAGGGATTGGATATCTGAGAAAGATTTTAATTCTCCATCACTGATGAAGCTGAGCTTGGTTGGATAGGAAATTCTTGATTGAAGTTGTTTATCTTTGAAAGCTTTGAGTATTGGACTCCAGTTCCTTCTAGCTTGTATTGTTTCTGCTGATGGGTCTACTGCTATTCTGATTCATTTTTCCCAGTAGATAGTCTGATCTTTTTGTCTTGCTGCCTTTAGGGTATTTTCTTGTGTCTACTTTGTGTAGGAGAATTACTATCTGTCTATGGGTTGGTCTTCTGATTTTATTTCTTGTGGAGGTTCTCTGTAGCTCTTGTGTGTGATTGGTCACATCTCTGATGTGAGATGGGGACAATTTCTTGGATAACCTCCTGGAATATTTGCTTCAAGATATTGTCTATTTCCCTTTCTTCTTCTGGGTTACCAGTCAGGCATAGGTTTGGCCTCTTGATATTATTGCACATCTCTTGGAGGCTTTGTTTTCTTTCTATGTTTTTTACAGATTGGGTTAATTCCATGTTTTGGTCTTCAAGTTCTGAAGAACTTTCTTTCTTCTGCTTGATTAATTCTGCTTTCTTTGCTTGTCCTCTTGTTATTTATTTCCTGGATGAAATTTTTTGCCCAAAATCTCTTTTGCATCTTTTTTCAGTGTTGCATCTTGTTTTTCTTGAGTCTTATTCACTCTTTCATACATTCTATAATCCCTGTTGTATTCTGGTGCCAGTCGTTGGTAACTTCCATTGTTTGGTCTTTGCAGTCTGATTTTTCAGGTGTTTTCTCTTTGTTTCAGTGGGAATTACCTGTGTTTCTCTGTTGATATTTCTTCATTTGTGACAGATTTCTTTCCATTCTCTGTAGTTCTGTTATTCAGTGGCAGTGGGAGAGGCTTTTACTTTTGATATTTGCTCTGCCCTCTATTCTTCCCTGATCAAAGTTCCGAATTTGTTATATTGTGAAACAGAGCTGTGGGTGAGAAGCTTTGCTGTCTCTTGTAGTCTTGAGAGTTGAATAAGGTGGTATTTGGGGAAGTAGACTTCAGAAACTACTTGCAAATCACAATGTTCACTGATTGTGGTATGAGTTCCCTGAGACCCACTCACCACCAGCACTCTATAAGATGATACAATAGGTACATGTGTGTACCCCCAAGTCCAAAATACAGTAACAGCAATGAGGAGAACAGAGAAAAATAGATGGAAATAAGATGGACATAAGTTTTTAAAAAATTCACATACATAGTGCTACAAAAGTAGAAATAAAGGGAAGAACAATTAAACACACACACACACACACACACACACCAAACAAAATTGGAAAAACAACAAAGGAAAACAAAATGAAACAAAGCAAAACAAAAAAACCCAGGTAAACCAAGCACAAACACACAGGCCCAACTCAAAACGAAATGAGAATCATTCACATACACACATAAACAGAAGACAAAAAATGAAAGAAGAGAGAAGAGAAAAACGAAGAAAGAAAAAAGAAAAAGAAAAAAAAGGTGGCGATGTGATAATGATTGAACCCTCACGTAGATATTCGTGCACAAAGAAAAAATATTTAAAAATTTATTTTAAAAAACCTGTCTTATTGTAATTGTTCCTCTTAGCTGTTCACAGGTAAGCTCCTCTGTTTTCTTTTGCATACCTTGGCCTAATTTCTAATCTCCCCAGTGTCTGGCCCAGGAATGAAAGTGGAGGTGAGTGGGTGGGGCTTCATCCTCCCTTCCTACTTTAGTGTGGTCAGGGGGATCCCCTCTGGTAGGGAGGTGTGGGATTGTCTCTTCCCCAGGTACTGGTGGAGGGGGGTATGGTGCTCCATCAGGGATTATTCTGGATTAGAGTCCTCCTATCACAGCTGATGTCCAGGCTCTGCCTTGATTCTGCCTCTCAGTTGTGCCCTAACTGTGTGGATTTGATGTTCAGAGGATTGCTGGGGAGGAGGAAGTTGAGTCAGCCCAGACTCACCACTGATCTGTTTGGAGGTATTCCTGGTTTTATCTGACCACACCCTTTGTCCTTAGGCTGAATCAGGGTAGGGGGTGGGATGCGTGATACTTAGCACTAGTCTTGTCCCTTTGGAGTTTGTGCTTTCAGAATATTTCCTCTGGGTCATGATCAGCCACTGAGTAGTTAATCCCCCAGTCCCAGAGATTGTGTCTGTTGCTCTGTGGTGAGCAAGCTGGAATACTTTCCTGTCCCATTTTCAAGATGATGGCAGCGTGCCTTTTTCATCTTCTCCTTGCTGTGCTCCCTCAGCAACCCTTGCTGCCAGTGTCTGACCAGGCACTGCAGTGGTGAGGGAGAGCCTGGAGACAGCAGTCTTTCCTGGCAGCTTTTTCCTGGAAAGGACTTTGTTGATTTTAAAAAAAATGGCACTCAGCCATGTTATTCACCCACCCTTTCAACAAAAATTGACTAGGTGTCATGTGTTTCTAATATTTTGTGGCTAGACTACTCAAAAGTAGGGAAATATAGAGGCAAACTATAGCTGATTGGGACCCTTCATGATCTGAAAGTGGAACAGGACAAGGAATCACAAGCATTCACCGGATATTATTTATTTACTTAATACCTGATATAGTCCCCACATGCTATGGGGGAAACAAAAACAAGAAACAAAAACTACCTAATACTTGATTCCTGTTGCCCGAATGCATTTTGTTAAATGGCTGGGTGAATACATGCCTGGGAAGCATTAGGGACCAAGCAGAGCAGCTGTGGCATTAGCCACGTCACCAGGATAGCCCTGGTCACTCACTCCTGAGTCTCCACTTCATTCAGCCACTCACACGCTCTCTTACTCACCAACACATATGCAGAATATTCCATACACTTATGCACACAGGGACTCTCATAGTCTGACTGGTTCCACTGTCATTTCCCTCCCTTCCTCTATCCATGTTCTTTGGCCATTTTTATGTTATTTACTTTTATTATCCATCTTTAAACTCTCCCATGGTTCCTTTGGGCTTCTTACTATTTCTTTTCACATGTATTTCTTTTCTTTCTTGTTTGTTTTGAATTGTGTTCTTTTTTTTTTTTTTCTAAAGCAGGATTTATTGAGAGGACAGAAAAGCTCCCACAGTGGGAGGGGACCTGAAGGGGTTGCCCTTGAATTGCATTCTTAATGACTTACAATGACCAATCAATTTACCACAAAATAGAAGAATGAGTGTGGGAAAGAAAAGAAGCAGCAGAATATTTTGGTAAACTTTAAATAGAAGTCATTAGCCAATCTTCTAATAAACTGTATTTCCTTTACATGATAATAGGGATATGAACAAAGTGCTGTGTGTTTTTGATGATAATGGCTAATTGGTTCTTAGAATATCAGCTCTGAGAGTATACTTTGAAATAGTATTTTTTTTTACTGAATGAATTCTTGCCTTGATTTTTATTTGATCATTAAATTTTCTTTTAAATTTGAATAAAGATTGGATGTTTCTATATAAAACCTTCATCTGTAATACTTCAAGTAGTAAGTTATTTTAAACTAATAAATGTCTGTCAACGAAATTAAAATTTTATTGTAACAAGGACTGTAACTTCCTGAATGTATTAGTTACTGAGTATTGAAAATTTTTTAGTTATATATTTAAAATTATTCAATTTACTGAAGACAAGATACAATTACAATTAGCCTACATACCATAAAAGGACAAAATATCATACAGACTGTAATTCCAAGTCACTAGCTAACATATCTGTTTCTACAACTGAACAATTCCAAGGGTAATATGTTGCCAGACTCCGTTTACTGGCCTTGAAGGTATAAATCAAGAATGGTGAACAGTGCATGAAAAAGACTAGGCCCATCTTTCTGGCATATTTACTCTAATTTTCTCCATTCAATTCAGTCAAAGTAAATTATTTTATTTGCTTGTCATATATATACATTTTGTGATTCACTTTATTATATAATGGTGACAGTTTGTGTTGAAATAAATTTGTTGTATGCTGGGAAAAAATTGACTCATGGAATGATAGAATTTTGAAGTTCTGAAGGATCCTAGAGATTAATCTAACTTCTTTTTACAAATGAAAAAATTAAGACTTAAAGGACAGAAGTGATTTGACCAAGTTTATAGTCTTAACCTGGACACCCAAGAGTTCTATCTTAGTTCTAGTCTGATATTTGTAATCCTAAATTCCCTGTATTTGTTTTACCAAGGAATGGAAACAAACAAAAAAAATCATTAAGTAAAAGTGCTAATCCAAAAGAAAGGAACTAATTCAAAATATGGGCAATATATTATGTGAAATTTAAATTAAAAAATAATTTTTAAAATCTATTATAAAACAATGTGTAGCTATTTAACTTGAAAATGTTAGTGCTTAAAATTATGCATTATCTAAAACAGATCAATATTATGGTAATGATATGTTGTATATATTTTGACTTCGAATACACATTGTAAGTTTCAATAATACATACTCATTCAATAAGAGCTGTATTCCCAAGAGACCATGCTATAGTCTGTTTTCAGAAAATTTGAAGATGCTTATTAGAGTCTAAAGTTTGACTTTTTAAAAAGTATATGAATGAGATTACTGTTTAGTTTCTTGAAAGATGGTTGCTTTTTAAATGGAACCTAATACCAAAAACCGTATATATCAAGAATCTACCTATGTATGAAGTTATATGAAGTAAAGACTCTGTGTTCTAAGTTCTGATAGAGCCATAAAGTATACAAACAGCTCCAAAACAATTGCTTAAAATCATTGAATAATTAAAATAACAATATAATCAGACATTTTGGTTACTACTGCCTATAGGATGATGTATAAATACTTCTGTCTTAGTGCATTGTACTGCAATGATTTGTTGATGTGCCTGCATTTCCACCGAACTGAGTTCCTTAGGGCAACAGAAATCATGTATTAGGTAATCCCCCCCCTGTAGTATGTGGGGACTATATCAGGTATTAAGTAGTATATGGGGACTATATCAGGTATTAAGTAAATAAATAATGTTAGGTGATTGCTTGTGGTTCCTTGTCCTGTTCCACTTTGGGATCATGAGGGGTCCAGATCAACTGCAGTTTGCCTCTGTATTTCCCTACTTTTGAGTTGCCTAGCCACAAAATATTGGAAACACATGACACCTAGTCAATTTTTGTTAAATGGATTGGTGAATACATGGCTAAAATATGAACAAAGTACAGATGAGGCAAGAGGAAATTCATTGCTTTTCAGGAAAAGAGGGATGAGTTTTAGTATTTGAGTAGTGAAAGGAAGAGGAACTCAATGAATTTGGGGAAAATGGGCTTGCTGAATAGTGAAGGCTAGGTCACTACTCATCAAGTCTCATGGCCTTTTGGGCACACTCAAGAGGGAATAGTCAGTAGCACTGTGGTCAGGGACAAAAACCACTTAATTGAATACTTGAAAGGAAAGGGGAAGAATTCTGTGGGTGAAAATAGTTAAATGTATCATCGGTTCAGTTTTCTAGTAGAATTTAAAATGATTCCAGGATATATCCTTTAACTATTTTGAGGCATTAATGGCAAAAACAGCAGCTTTCTTTGACAGGTCATATTTACAATGGGCCATATTCACATTTTTAATGTTTCTGATTATTTAAAGATTCAAAAGTATTCTTATATTGTGATTTTGTTTCTTTGTTACCGCCTTGAGAGGCATAGTTTTTATATAATTCTACATGACATAGTGATGACAGCAATAGTACCTTTTTTTTTTTTTTTAAGTTTTGTAAATTCTGTAACAGGAAACAATGTATTGTAAATCTGTCACTTCCTGCAAAGTCTTTCCAGAGAGAACTGTATTTTCCAACTGAATGAACTTTACTTTAACATTATTTGTTATATTTTTTGTACCCTCTTGTTCCATTGGCTTAGTACCAATGAGATTTTCTTTATGTGATTACTTTTATTTATGCATCCATATTTTTGGTAATAATGAAATTAATTTTATATTTTTACATTAGTATATTGTTTCAAAAAGCAAAATGGTTCCTAGAAGACCATCAGCCCTACCAAAAATAAGCAAAAATAAGCAAAAAATATGAAAAAGCAGTTAAACCAACCAACCAACTAAAAAACAAACAGCAGGTTTATAAACCTGGAGGCTCAGCATTATTAATAAGAGTAATGCAACTATAATATGTAATTTCTTTTACCCAACAGATTGGCCAGTTTGATAAAAAACAGTTTTTGTGGGTATGGGGTAATAGGTAGTATAAGGAAATAGCTATTTTCATATACTGTTGGGAGGGTATATTTGGTATGGCCTCCTTTGGAGGGCAAATTGTTTTTCTCAATTTATAAATAAGGGGTCCAACTAAAGCTTAAAGAAGTCACATAAAGCATCTAAATAACACAGAACTAGGATTCAATCTTATTAGTAATATAGATATTAAGTATATATTTTTCCCAGTTTCCAATGGGATTTGAAACTTTATTTTTTATTTTATTATTGATAAAGATGATTTTCATTTTAGTATGAATACAGATAGGTTTAGCATATCAGGATAGAGCATAGTAACATTTTGAGGGAAAGAGGCTTTGGATATTTTCTTTAGATAAGGTGGAGAGTGTGGAAAAGGTTTGTGGGACTTTTCTAGAGAGGTTTTTATTGTGGTCCACAAAGGGGACACTGACTAGTGCAGAAAAAGCATGAAACATGGAACATCTGGGAAGGATGACATTGCCCAAAGGAGACAGAATGATAGAGAAATTAAAACATGGAGTTTTATGATCTGGCTTTTGGTTGACAAATTATAACTTGTAAAAGAACTCACTTGCATTTTAATTTATAATTGATTAATAACTAAAAATATTTTATATCTTTTGATTTGTTTTGTTTCTAAAAACAATGAAATATAACTAATGCATCATGGATAGGGTATTTTTAAATCAACAGAAAAGAGAGAAAGGGAAGGAGAGAGGGAGGGAAGAAGAGTCAGTGTGATTATTAGAGATTTTAGATATATGTAATAATTGGTATATAAATAAATACAATACTTATTTTGTAGTAATTGATACCAATTCTCCCTTGGTTGGTATGTTTATATATTTCTAAGTCATTTAGGCTATATGTATAATTCTTATTTTAGGCTAAGATGGCAAAATTGTCAAGCTTGATTTTCAAAGGCAAAGCTAGTATATTTTCCTCGAGTTGATTAGAGATTATTTGTGTTAGAAATAGCAAAACACTGTTTTGCACCACTTTCATGTGTTATTCTTATGATTAGCCTTTTTATAGTTGACAGATTGTTCACTGTTATTTGTCTGTGATGTGAGACTATTGGAGATTTCTTCTTAATTTACAGTATTCTTTTTAATACAGTGATGCACTTTACAAGTTTCATATTGTGATTTAAAGCAACTTTATGGAGACTTCCTTTTTTTTTGGCATAGCTAAGCCTTTAGTTAGGACTGGGGTTCTAAATTCCTTTCGTATACTGTCTTAGTATGTTTTGTTTTAGTATGATGTTTTTGAGGAGCTCTTCTTCAGCTCAGATTTATTATGTTTCTTATGCATGCTTTTAGAGGAATTTTTTAATAGTTAGTGTGTATGTATGATTGTATTTTTATGAGCTTTTCTTATAGATTAGAATTGGCTGACAACTGAACTGTATTTTACATTTTAAAAATCTGATAATTTTGATATAGTAGTTAATAAGTTTTCTGATGTATTCACTGACTTTGTTATACAAAAGCTATTGTTTTTAAGTTAAATTTGCTTCTTCAGGCATTTTAACAGACAAATTAAAAAAGTAAGCTTTTTTGAACCTTATTATCTTTCTAGCTAGTCTGTACAGCTTGTGTGTATGTATGTGTGTTTATGTGTCTGTAATATATATGTATATATTACATAATATGTATATGTTTTTATATATTATTTTTATAACTTATTATTGCCCTGATATAGTTTATGTGAAAGTTAAGGAATATGATATGTCATGATGGTTTTGTATGTTCTTTTATTGTTTTAGGGACAAGATTTAATCATGGGTATTTTATTTTGCTTTTGTAAGTCACTCAGATGATGATGTCAGTGTTTCACAAGTAATGCATTTTCTCCTTTTTACAGGTTCTATTGTTCTGCATCACAGCTGCCATGTACATGTTTTTTTTCAGGTATGTTCTACCTATTTATTTTAACATCAAAAATAGTATTGTAATTTCATCAACCATGAAACTAAAGTCTTCCCCAAATAATTATCCCCTACAAGTGGTGGTCAGCAATGAATTATTGCTCCTTCATGGGTAAAGAAAAGAGAAAGACAATGAAGGAAGATTTGCTTTTTTCCCTCACATTCTGTCTATAAGTTTCTTTTGGAAAGTTGAATATATCAATTAATAGTACTCAAATCCTGAGAAGTGAATTTTTGGTTTTTGTGGACCTGATTTTAGATATTTTTCACTTTTCTTATAAAATGATCAACATTTTAAATTTATATGATAAAAAAGTGACAGTAGGGCTCCATCTAAGCCTTCTGTGAAGGTAACCTAGCACACTAATCATAGTCTGTATAATATTATGTTTATTTGTAATGTTGAAGTTGTACTATTCATTAACACTGGTCTCTGGGGAATGTGGAAGTGGGGAAGGTGTGTTAGGATGGCCCAAGATTTAAATGTCAGTAAAGGTCAGGCATGGTGGCTCACGCCCATAATCTCAACACTTTAGGAGGCCAAGGCAGGGGATCTCTGGTGTGCAGGAGTTCGAGACCAATCAGGACAACATAGCAAGACACTATCACTATTTTCAAAAATAAAAATAAATGCCAATAAGAAGGATGTCTGTTATCTTTATATAACCACAGCAGTGTGGGAATATAATTTTTTTTTTAATTAGGGAGAGTACACTCCTTCATAATCTTCATTTTCAGTACCAATTAATTTCCATGTATTTCACTCTTATTGCACTCACTTGAACATCTCTTTCTTGATTTTCCTGGATCCAGGCAAAATTCAATCTTAGCAGGAAAGATTGGGCTTTTAAAATTAAACTTTGCACTTAATTAATAAAGGCAATTAAGGATTTTTAATAGGATATATTTGGTAGACATATTTATTTTTTAAAAATAGGACAATTCAACTACACCAGAATTTTTAGACCACTAATTTCCTGCCAGAACATCCTAATAGATATTTGATAAAACACAAGATATAATTTTAAATTATTTTTGCTTTTTCAAAAATACTATGTGCAAATATAAAATGATGATATTACTGTTATTATCCTTGTAAAGAGACAAGCCAGGCTGTTAGAAGGGGAAAAAAATTTATAAAGATTCAAGGTAGAGAGGACTTGATCTGCAAAGGATTGATAATGGGATGGATAGTATCTTTTATCAACCCTAGTGACTAAAAAATTGGTGCTATCTGGTGGTCTTTGTGAGATTGTTTGATGTATTCATTATTTTTACTGTGTATACAGATACACTGTACTACTCCTGTGGTCTCTTTCTTATATTTTAATAATTTAGGAGTGACTTGAGGGAATTGGGAACAATGACTTCATTTCATTGATTTTTAAAAACTTCATAATTTTATCCAGATATACTATTAAGACAATATTACAGAAAGTTCACATGCTATATCTTTATGTTCTGTTTAGTCTGAAGATATAGCATACCCAGTGGGGGAAATGCAATGGACAATGGGAAAAGTTAAAAAATTAGAAACATAACTTTTGTTGATGCATGGAGGAAAGTCCAATGTCAAGTACATTTTCTTTTCATGAAACTGTCTAATAGAACAAATAGTCCTTCCCCTTGTGGCACTGAAAAACAGCATATATGATTAATGTTCAGCATTTCTTAGTCATCAGGAGTTTTTGAGGTTTAAAAACAAATTGTGTGTTGAGTACACTGATAAATGTCCAATTTATAGCATGGTTCTAGGAAATTATATTTTGAAAACTGCTGCCATCAGCCTAGTATTTTTGGTGTAGAAAGAACATCAACCCTATAAATACGTGTTTTGGTGTGGAACTATGGAATCTTTTCCTGTTTCAGTTACAAAGTCTGGGTTAAAAACAACAGTTTAAAATACTTTCCAGAAGGCTCAATACAGGGTTTAAGTGCCAAGATAAACACTTTCAATTTTCTGAGAAAAGGGATTGTTTTTCTCCCAAAAGAAGCACTATCACCAAATTCAGTGTTTTTGGCAGAAGTTAGTTTGAATAACTCACAAAAAAGATTTGGTAAATGGTAAAATCAAACCACTTATAAAGTGTTACAAACAAACAAAACATTATGTTTTTCTGAACTTTAGCTTGTATTTGGAATGAACAAAAAATATTGTACATAGCACTTAGCAAGTCCAATTGCATTAGAATATTTTATTTTTAAAATTAAATTTTATTATAATACATATATTTGAGGACATTTATCCCATTTATTAACAGTTATTTTAAAATCTAATTGCATGAAATTGATCATCAAATATCAAATTATATTGTCCCCAGGACTCCATTTATGGTAATTTCCTTTGAGGATAGGGGAGAATTTTATGTACATAAGTCAGCTTGTGTTTTAATTCTAATCCATACAAGGGAAAAAGGGAAACGAGACCTCCTTTCAATAGAAAGAAAATGTTCTAATTTTTTTTTTTTCCAGAAAGAACCTGAGGAAGTAATTTCTTAAGTATTTTCTAAAGGTGTCACAGAATGTGATGGGTACAGCATGAATTTACTTTGAGGTTTTGGTATTGGAAACCATGGCTGACAAAATGTGTATCTTACCTTGCATGGCAATTAATAGCTTTTAATAGTTTTTTTTACATATATTATCTCATGTGTTGATCATGATTTTCAATTCATACACCAGAAGTAAAGCTTACGTTCAAATGGAATCCTGGGAACACTTCAAAGGCTTGGATTGGGGAAAGGTAATGTGTGAATTGAGAGCTCCAGGTCTGCTCTGACTGACTGTCCTGTCAGTCATGCAGCCATCAGGTTATCTGCTAATACCAATCTTGCTAGGATTGTTAGAAATTGAGGAAAAAGGGAGGGCAAAACACATTTTGAAGATGTTTTGAAAGAAGCCTCTTTGTATAATTCCAATGGGGCTTCTTCATAATGGTTCTGCCTCCTTTGTTCAGTCACTTTATTATTACGTGTGCTTTTGTTGTTGGTTAGGGCATTGTCTGTTACTATCAATTTAGGCCAAGTAGAAGTCGTTAAAAACTTGATAGAAAATTTTGTCGCCGGGCTCGGTGGCTCAGCCTGTAATCCAGCGCCTTTGGGAGACTGAGGTGAGTGGATTGCCTGAGCCCGCGGGTTCGAGACTCACCTGGGCAGCGAGACCTCATCTCTACAATAAAATCAAAAAATCAGCCGGGCGTGGTAGCGTGCACCTGTAATTCTAGCTACTTGGAAGACTGAGGCGGAAGGATCGCCGGAGCCCCAGCAGGTGGAGGCTGTGGTGACCGGGAGCGACCACTGCACTCCAGTTTGGGCGACAGAGTGAGACTCCAACTCAGGAAAAAAAAAAAGGAAGGAAGGAAGGAAGGAAGGAAAGAAAGAAAGAAAATTTTGTCTCTTGCGCCCCTTGAAAACATTTCTTTGCTTTCAAGTATGTATTTTTGGGTAAAGCAGCCTGGGTTTTTCAATCAAAAGATTGATTCAGGCTTGATTGGGATCTTCCCAATAGTGATGCGGAAAAAGAAATGAGTTTCCTTTTTGTTTAAGAAGCAAAAGAAAGAATCAATAACAAACACCAAGAGGAACTATTCCACTTAATCCTGCTAACAAAAACAATGAAAAATGCAGCATTTTTAAACATTAATTCACTGACTTTATTCTCAACATTAGGTATCTGTGTATGAAGAATATTTGAAAGGAAATAATTCTGCATAATTTTTCTTTAAAAATTGATTTAAAAGAATATTATAAGATGTATTATAACAACTTTGATCATAACTTAGTAAATACTAGCTAGAAATTCTTTCCACATGCCTTTGCAAAGGCAACAACAAATCCAACGGTTTGTTTAAACATGTAGATTGAATGGCTCTGTCTTGTCGTCATAGCAGTTAATCTACAGACTATATAGGGCTGATTCACAATAGATTTATGTAAAATAATCTGATGTCATCATTGAAAAGCTCAATATTTTTAGTTAGAAACCAGTGCAAGTGAAAGTTTACTGTGTTCTAAAAATACTAAGAAATGACTTTTTTTTTTGCCATTTGATGAATTCTAATTAAAATAATAATTAATGCTTTGTGAAGGCATAAATAATAAATAATTTTGTTAGTCCCAAGGTATAGATTTAGTTTATATATTTAACGAAAAACACATTGTTGGCTGGACAGCCTACAATTTTTGATTGAAAGACTTTTGTGATTGTTCTTGAATATCTTTGCATTAACTTACTTTAGTATCTTAGAAATAACTTTAACAACAATTAAAGAACTTTTGATCATAGTCTTTTAACCATTTACTGACTTTAAGTGAAAGACTTTTAATTATCAATTAGGTTCTATTTTTAAAAATATTGCTTAAACACATACAAAAACCCTGTCTTAAAAAATTATATAAGGCATTTAGATGTTCAAAGTTTTACTTCAGGATCAGGAGAATTTGACTTAAATAATTAGATGTTCTTTTAGAGATTACTTGCAGTAGTACGGAGAGTGAGTTAGGGATTTGGAGCGGGCATATGATAGGTAATGGGGGATCCTGTTGCAGTTATACAGGAGTTATGGTGAGGAGCTAACTGAAGGTTATGGTAATGTTATGGTGGAGAGTGGATTCATCAGAGATATGAGAACTGATGTTTCGATGAGGAAGAGGAAAAGCGCTAGAAGATGAGGAAATTAGAAAATAGGAAAAATGTGTTGAAATTGAGTATAGGTTTTGCAGAGACTGAGGCTGAGGTGTTTTTATGACATTCAGATAGAGAAATAATAGATATCAGTTGAGTATTTGGAACTCAGAAGAGAAATCTGGGCATGGATAGAAATGTAAGAGTTATTAGCATACAGATAATAGTTTAAATCACACAGGTAGATAGTGTTCCTGTGAGAATATGGAGAATAAGAAAAAAGGGCTCTGTTGGGTGTGGTGACTCACGCCTGTAATCCCAGCACTTTGGGAGGCTGAGGTGAGAGAATTGCCTGAGTCCATGGATTTGAGACCAACCAGCCCGGGCACCTTAGCAAGACCTCGTCTCTACAAAAAATAAAATAAAATAAAATAACCTCACATGGTGGTGTGCACCTGTAGTTCCAGCTATTTGGAAGGCTAAGGCAGAAGAATCGCCTGAGCTCAGCAGGCTGAGGCTGCAGTGACCGTGAGCATGCCACTGTACTCCAACTTGGGAAATAGAGTGAGACTCCAACTCAAAAAAACAAAGCAAAAAGAGTTCTGAGTATGGAGTGGAGAATGCTGATGTTTAAAGCATAGACAGCGGGAAAAGAGTCAGTGAAGGAGAAGTCAGAGTAGTAGCAAGAGGTGTTATTGGATTGTGGGGCTACACTTGGCTGTCATACTAGCTGACTTTAGACAAATTACATGACTTCTCTACACCTCAGTTTCTTCATTAGGAAAAAGTTTAAATTAACATATGGACCATAGGTAGAGTTGAGAGGATTAAGTAAGACTCAATCTTTTTCAAATGCTTTTGGATGTGACCCATAATATGAACTATGTTTTATTTTTATATTCTTCCCCTTTGCTCTCCCCTTCCCCCCATCTATCTAATCTATCTTTATAGATTTTCCAGAATAATACTTAACCTTACTGCATGTGATACATGTGGATATTTTCCATTTTAATTAATTTATTTAAAAGCTGCTGTGGCTCACTAGTGGGTAATAGCCAGTAGTGTGAAAAAATACTGAGCTAACATGCATGAGCACCTAGCACAGTGATTTGTCCCTCAACAAAAGGAGAGTTAAGAATAGTGATTGTTGTTTTTAAACTAGGAGAGAAAGCTAATTAAAATAGAGAATTTCAGTCATGAGGGCATTGTCTCTAGTGTTAATGTTGTAGATGTGTCCAGTAAAGTAAGGATTAAAAAGTATTTAGTTGCTAAAGCAACCAGCTGGCCAGTGGTAACCTGCTAGAGAAATTTCTGTAGTTGGGTTTGGGTCATTGATTAAGAAATAAATGTGAGATGAAGGAAGTAAGAGTGAGGTTTAGGAAACCCCTCTTGCAGTTTGAGAGAACAACTCAAGGACCCAGTTGTTAAAGGATTAAGTGGTTTTTCTTTTGTCTGTCCCCCACCCCTTTCTCTTTCTTAGAATGGAGAGAATAAGAAAGACTATGGGAAAGTTTAAGTGGGTAAGAGAAAGTTGGACAAACAAGAGTGATTGATACATTGGAGAGTAGGAAAGAGAATTAAATCTAAAATGCAGTCCAAGATGTCAGCATATAGAGTTAGAGTGTTAAACTTTTCTTGGAGAGATTGTGGTAAATGATTACACAGAAATTAAAACTCTGGAAGCCTTGGGCATGTGGTTTAAGTGACAGAGGACTGACGGATAGAAGAGGTAGGATATAGAAACATCTAATGCTTCTGACTTTCCAAATGCATGGTCATTCTTAAAGGTAAACTCACTTTTTACCAAAACAGATGGGCATATGAAACCAGTATTCCTCAGAAAATATACACAGGTGAAATTAGGGACTTCTCTTATTGGTAACCAAATCTATCAGCATACCAAAAATGCAAAATTTGTCCAACAAAAAGAGGACTTGTAGACATTGTTAGGACTATTGCTTTCCTTAAAACAAATTGGCAAGTTGAGAAAGCATATTAGATGGCAAATGGCCTCAAGCTAAGAGTATATTAAAGTGAATTTCTTTTGTAAAAAAAATTAATCTTATATTCATTGTGGAAAAATGAGCAAATTCTGCTAAACAAAATAATAATCACCCCAAATCTCTTTTTTCAGAGATAAGAAGCTGCCAGCTTTGTCTCCTTATAGGCCATCTGCTGTGTCTGTCTCTCCTGCCTGGCCTCCCTCTTTCTTTTTCCCTTCCTCCTTTGCCCCTTTCCTTTCTCTCTCCTACATTCCTTTCTTCTCTCCTTTTATGCACACACACACGTATGTTATTTATATGTCCTTCCCCAACTTTTCCCACAAGATTATATATCGTGTAGGCTATATGATAATATGCCTTTGCATTTCCATATATGCCTTAGAAATGAATTCTGATGTTAATCTTCTGCTCTTTACTAAGAAAGTGTTGAACAATGTAAATGTAACTACACATCTAAGCATCACATTCTTTCGAGTTTTGGAATCCTCTTCTGTGTGATAAGACATCTGCTTCTTGTTTAAATAGCATTATTACTAATCATAGAAAGTTCTTAGACTAGATTTTGCTGATACAGATGCTCAGATTTGAAGCAGTTAAGTTTAACTGTTTACCATTTGTGAGGAATGCTTTACATTCACTTTGTCTTTCTCAACCCTGACTCCTTGTATCTATTATTTTCTACTGGTTGAGTTCCCCCAGAGATAATCAAGGGGTACTATAGTGTAGTTTAGATGGAACTCTGGGGTGAATCAGCTGTGTTGATTCAAATCCTCACTCCACCTTATTTGGTTTGTGACCATGGGTAAGTTACTTAAGGTTCTTTGTGTGTCAGATTTCTCATCTTCAGTGAAGATAATAACAGCACTTTATCTCATGGGGTTATTGTGAATATTAAATGTCTACTGGATAATAAGCACTCAACAAATGTTAACTGTTTTATTATCTAAAATTTTTTTTTTTTTTTTTGAGTTGGAGTCTCAGTCTGTTGCCCAGACTGGAGTGCAGTGGCCGCTCCCGGCCACCGCAGCCTCAACCTGCTGGGCTCCTGCGATCCTTCCGCCTCAGCCTTCGAAGTAACCGGAATTACAGGCATGCACTACCACGCTCGGCTGATTTTTTGATTTATTGTAGAGATGAGGTCTCGCGCCCAGGCGGGTCTCGAACCCGCGGGCTCAGGCAATCTACTCACCTCAGCCTCCCAAAGGCGCGGGATTACATGCTGAGCCACCAAGCCCGTCTTATTATTTAAATCTTAACTGTAAAGATTGCAGATTATTTGATTTTATTTATATGAAGTATCCAGAATAGACAAATCCATAGAGATAAAAATTCAGCTGATAGATGCCTATGACTAGGGGAGCTGGGAATAGGGAACAATACTAATGGACATGGTGTTCTTTTAGGAATGGTAAAAATAGTCTAAAAGTAATTGTGGTGATGGCTGCACAAGTCTGAATATACTAAAATTCATTGACTGATATACTTTAAGTAGTGAATTGAATAATATGTCAACTATCTCAATAAAACTGTGAATATATTCTCAAATATATATGTCTGGTACATTTGTGATGAAAATTAAAAGTCATAGATTGCCAGATACAAACTGTGATCACAAGTATATACTTTATACATCCATGATGTCCCTTCTAATAATACACTCTAATTTAGTTTGAATGGAAATTAAATTTACAGTCTTTGGAAATAAAAATTATCAGTAAATAACTGTATTATATTTTCAGCATATTTATATTTCATAGAATATATCTGATTATATATTAATATTGATTATATTTTGAAGAACAGTTCTTTTACAGTATTTCTGTTTATTTTGGGAGAGGGTGTTTCAAAATTACTATACTCATCATGGATAATTTTTGAAATGAATAGAAAGACATAGGAAGAAATTATATTAATATATTATTTATATCATATTATATTTTTCCTTTCATAATCTGAGACTTTTTCAGAATTAGCATAGTTAGCAAAAATGGGAAGTATTTGGATTTATTCCAAGCTATATCCTTAAAGCTTCAAATAAAATATCTGTGTTTGGAGGCTTATTTTTCATGCTGCATAGCTTCAGTGAATAGGCTTACTAGGAGAGAAAGTATACCATCTATATGCAAGCTCAGGTGAAAGTCACAGTAAAACAGAATATTTTTTCCGCAATTATCAATTTTCAGCCCAGATTCTGTTTCAGATGTTTGCCTGAGTCATTGAACTAGGGAGGTGTTTATCTGCGAGGTGAGCTAGGAGAAATGGGAGAAGCTTTTAAGTTCTCAAGTTTCAGCCATCTTTGTGCAGTTTTCCCTAGAGGAAGGAAAAAGTGGGTCTTCTCCCTTTTTTATTTTCCCTTGTCAATCACAAAGTCTCTTTGTACTTGTGGGCCTTGCTGGTGACTGAGTGCTGGCTGTTGATCATGTTCCTGTCATCCTCAAATGCAAAATAAAAAGAGGAGGAGAACACAGCTTTGGGTTCTCAGGCTTTGTGGTGGTCGAGGACCTCTGAATCTCAGCTGCCCTGGAATTCTTTCTGAAGTGATTTGATCATTGAAATGAATTTTGCCGTTTTTATGGTTTTGAGCTTTCTTGGACATGTTCAGAACAAGAATGATATTATCAGTCAGATGGTGGAAAGCAATTGAGCTACTCAGATTTGATTTCTTCTGTCTAGCTATCATAAAACCATCACTCTAATATTGGAAGTACAATTGCTATTTTAACTTATGTTTCTTCCTTGAATGTTAAAAAAATTGTTTTATGAATTGGATATTTTCAAATTCTGATATTGTGGGTAAACCTTCCTTGCAGGGTGTCATTTTAAGATATTTTTTGGGGATTCTTATAAAAAATAAGACTTTACTTGCCTGACCTTTTAAAACCACCATCAGCTTCTACTGATGTGAAACATGTAGAGAGATTTATTATAGCCAAGCCTAACTTGTTGAAATTGAGTTATAAGAATTTTATAATCAATAAAGTGTTTTAATCACTTAACTGAATTTATTTATTTTATTTTATTTTTTTTTAATTTAAAATTTTTTTAATTTCAAAATTGTGGGGTACATTTCAGGGTTAGGTATACAAATATTCACTGTACAGATACCCTTGTTGATGAGATGTGCCCCCCCCCTTCCCCCGGCAGATTTTCACTACTGTCAATCTCACCTCCCTTTACCCCACCCACAGTTTCTCACTACAGACAATCCTTTTCTTATAGTACTGCAGTTATTGTTCAAGATCCACTTATGAGTGAGAATATGTGATACTCAGTTCTTTGTTTCTGTGAAAGATCACTCAGTATTATAGAATCTAAGTCCTTCCGGGTTGCTGTGAAGTTCATGATTTTGTTCTTTATGGCTGCATAATATTCCATCATGTATATGTACCACATTTTTTTATTCAGTCCTCTTTTGATGGGCAGCATGGATGGTTCCATGTTCTTGCTATTTGGAACACACTGTGATAAACATATGTGTGCAGGTATCTTTTTTATAGAGTGATTTGAGTTCTTCTGGGTATATTACCAGTAGGGGGATTATGGGGTCATATGGAAGGTTGATTTTTAGAATTTTTAGGGATCACCACACTGTTTTCCACAGAGGCTGTACTAGTTTGCACTTCCAACTAACAGTGTAGAAGTATTCCCTTTTTCTACATCCTCTCCAGCATCTGTTATTTTTTGGGTTATTGATGATGGCCATTCTGACTGGAGTTAGGTGGTATCTCAGTGTAGTTTTTTTTTTTTTTTTTTTTGAGTTGGAGTCTCACTCTGCTGCCCAGACTGGAGTGCAGTGGCTGCTCCCGGTCACCGCAGCCTTGATCTGCTGGGCTGCGGCCATTCTTCCACCTCAGCCTTCCAAGTAGCTGGAATTACAGGCGCGCGCTACCATGAATTTATTTTTTATTTATTTTGGATTTATTTTGCATCCCTTATACTTTTCATTTAAATGAATTACATTTTATTGATTAGGAAAAACTGTGAATCAATATGAACTAGATGGATGAAGCTTTTACATTCTTATAAGACTATAGACCGAATGCCACATGTAAACATTTATCACAAAACTATAAAAGAGGGATCAGGTGTAGCGGAATACTGCTGGAGAAGGAAGGAGGGGTAGACGTAACATCACTAAGGATACCTGACCCTAAACCAGGGGAAGTGAGGACCAGATGGGAGCCAAAACTTCACCTGCACATAAACTACTTGTATACCTAATTCTGACTTGTACCCCACATCTTTATAATAAAAAAGAATATAGGCCTAATAATGTAGGGCATTAAATTTTATTGCTCAGTGGAAAAGCAGAAATAAAATAGTAATGATAAAGATGAAAAAGAAAAGTTTTTGTAATCAATGAAATATCTCTCTTTATTGATTGCTAAGTACCCAGATATTCTTAGTGAACTGTTACAAATGTAAATGTCTTATGTAAGGGCTATAAGGCAGTTCTCAAAATTTAACTCTGATCTTTTTAAAATGCAGACTATGATTTAGTTGGTCTGGGTTGGGATCTGACCTGCATTATATATATACATATATAATATTTTATATATATAATATATTTTTTTATTTTAATGATATAGGGTACAATTCAGTATTAGATATACAAGTGGGTATCGTACAGGTAAAGTTTGGGCCTCCCTGTGGTCCCTACTTTGCCTTTCTGCATTTCCAACAAGTTCCCAGGTGATGCTAGTGCTCCTGGTCCAGATATTTCACTCCGAGTAGCAAATCTGTCAATCACATCAAGAAATAAATTACAAGATTTTCTTTAAAATCTGTAATAAAAAATTCAGATAGTTTAATTACACTGCCTCTCTTGGTAACCTTGTTCAGTAACTCACAAGTAGAGTCAATACATTTTCCTCAAACATCTTAAATCTCTGTTTCAAGAGGGAATTTGCTTATCCTAAAATCCTTTCCTCAGTTGAAACAGAAAATAGCTATTTGTATAACTGCTTTAAACGCTAAAGGATCATCAGATAGATCTCTTTCCCTTTCCTCTGACTTTCTTCTCAACATCAATTTCCTTTATTACTTCTGTATATTATTTTGGCAAAATATATATTTTGTCTTAATTTATTACCTGTTATTTTCATTTGTTTTTCCATGTAGAGATTGTTTTATCTGCATCTGTAAAAATCATGACATCCTGTTTTCCTTGTTGATATTTAAAATCAATATGTTCACTTTTGCTATGAAGAAATATCCCTGGTAACTGTACACAGAATCATATTTTACTTCTTTCCCAGTTGAACTTTTTCTTCCCCACATGCAAATCAACCAGTTATACATTGCCTGTCAATCCCAGTCTTTGATGATAGTTGAACTCAACTTATATTTAAACCTTACATAGGACTGAATGAGTTGGCTTTCCTCCAGGATGAAATTCACCTCACACTGAAGAAACATACTCCCTAACCTTTCTCTGCAGCGCTATCCTTTAGGAAGTGAGCTTGAGTTTTGTTCTCTTGATCAGTCTGGTCATAAAACTGTGCTTTCCAATCTCAATCTCTTTCTCCTAATCAACTTTTTCATTTTTTTGCTGCAATGAAACATTTCATGTGAAGCTTGATCGTGTCTATCCTGAGGCCTGGAAATGGCCTAGGAGTTTGCTGCTCTGTGGTTAGCAGATGGGAATCATAATGTAGTAGCAGCCAAGTAGGAAGAGTACATCTCACCCACTCATTTTTTTTTTTTAATTTTAATTCAGGATTAGGTATACCGGTGGTCATTGTACAGGTAAAATTTGGGTTCCCTTTAGTCCCCACTTTGCTTGGTTTGAGATAAAGTACTCTTATTGATGTTGTTTCCCCTCCCCACCCTGGCAGTATCCCACTACTGCCAATCCCTTTGTTATATCATTATGGTAAGCATTCAGGATCCGCTTATGAGTGAGAACATGTGGTACTCTGTTCTTTGTTTCTGTGATAAATCACTGAGTATGATAGACTCTAAATCCATCCAAGTTCTGAAAAGTCCATATGTTTGTCCTTCTTTATGGCTGTATAATATTCCATTGTGTATATGTCTCACATTTTTCTTACTCAGTCCAGTTTCGATGGGCAGCATGGTTGGTTCCATGTTTTTGCTATTGTGAATAGTGCCGCAATAAACATGCATGTACAGATATCATTTTTGTAGAATAATTTGAGTTTCTTTGGTATATTCCCAGTATGGGGTCATATGGAAGGACAATGTTTAGTTCTTTTAGAAATTGCTGCACTGTTTTCCAAAGAGATTGCACTAGTGTGCATTCCCACCAGCAGTGTAGAAGCATTTGTTTTTCTCCGCATCCTCGCCAGCATCTGTTGTTGTTTGTTTTATTAATGACGGCCTTTCTTACTGGGGTTATGTGGTATCTCAGTGTGGTTTTGATTTGCATTTCTCTGATGATGAGTGAGGCTGAGCACTTTTTCATGTGTCTGTTGGCTGTGTATATCTTCTTTTCAGAAGTGTCTGTTCATGTCTTTTGCTCACTTTGTAATGTGGCTGTTTGCTTTTTTTCCTTTCAATAGGTTTGTTTTGTTCCTTGAGGATCCTAGATATTAGGCCTTTGTCAGATATACAGTTGGCATATGTTTCTTTCCATGCTGTGTGCTGTCTCCCTGCTCTTTCAATTGTTTCTTTGGCTTTGTAGAAGCTTGTCAGTTTGATGAGGTCCCACTTACCTATCTTATCTCTTATGGCATGGGCACTTGGTGTTTTGATCAGGAATTTATTGCCAGTTCCAATTTCCATAAGGGTGTCTCCTACATTTTCTAAGGTTCTTATAGTTTGAAGTTTGAAGTTTAGGTCTTTGATCCATTTAGAGTTCATTTTTGTGTATAGTGATAGATAAGGGTCCTGCTTCGATCTTCTGCATGTGGTCAGCCAGTTTTCTCAGCACCATTTACTGAATATATTACTCGGTTTGAACTGCAAATCATTTATGTAGAATAGAGATCATGAGTTTCTTATTTAGTTATTTAGTAGATGAATTGATAAAATACAGAATTCTGTGACCCAAACTTTATCATTAATTGATGTGTGAAAAAATAGACTAGAAGAAGCAAGCCTTTTAAAAAAAATTTGTTAGTTTTATATGATAGTTTTATAAATTATAAACATTACTAGGTTCTTTTAAAATTTAAATAATATAAATATATAGAATGAAAATGGAAAGTTCTCACCCCTCTATCCACCTCCCTCTGTGTTTTTTTAATTGAAACCGTCTTAGCAATTTGCATATATTCTTCCAAAATTATTTCTGTACACACCTATGTACCTGTGTTTATATTTTTAAAATAATCACATATTATATTTTGTTCTGCAGTGTTTTCTATTTAATAATGCATCTTAGAGTTCTGTCCATATGTTAGTGTATATAGATCTACCTTGTTTTAGGGGCTGAAAAAAATAATTATTTAAACCTTCTCAATAGACATTTTTACAATTTTCATCATTACAGACTGTACAACTGTGTTTGTAAGATGTCTTAAAAAACATCTTTGTTCCTGTTCCAGTATTTCTGTAGGTTAGATAGTTACAAATGGATTCTGTGGGTCAAATATACTATACATACAGATGTCCTCCAAAAAATGCAGTAGCTATGTACTTTCCCTCTAGGAGTACTTGTTGATGCCTATATCCTAGTTTATGTTGGTCATTTTTATATTTGTTAAATAAACCAAAAGGTAATCCTCATTTTTGCCTTACTTTGTATTTCCATGAGAACCAGTAAGGTGAAATACCTTTTAATCAGTTTATTAGCAGTTTTGATTTCATGCCCTCTACTCATTTTTTATTTTTAAATTTATTGTTCTGATTTGTAGGAGCTCTTTACATGCTATTTTTCTTCTTTTTTTTTTGAGCTGGAGTCTTACTCCATCGCCCAGGCTGGAGTGCAGTGGCATGCTCATGGCCACTGCATCCTTGACCTGCTGGACTCAGGCGATCCTTTCACCTCAGCCTTCCAAGTAGCTGGAACCACAGGCACATGTCATCATGTCCAGCTACTTTTTAAAGGTCTCACCAAGTTGTCCAGGCTGGTCTTGAACCCCTGGGCTTGGGCAGTCCTCTCACTTCGGCCTCCCAAAGTGCTGGGATTACAGGCATGAATCACCATACCTGGCTCTTTACATGCTATTAATATTTGTCATTTCCTGCTATGTTGTTGTATCAATCAGCTAGTAGAAACAAGTCACAAACACTGACTGGCATACAACAAGCAGATTTACTGGCCAGATCTGTTTCACACTGCAGGTCTGTGGGGTATTTGGGGCAATTCTGTTCCCTAGGGGTTCAATCTGAGCCCAAGCTGAGGGGACAGAAGCTATGCCAGGAAAGTTGTCCTCATGGCAGTGGCATGAGACTTGTTTTCACTAATATGGAAAGGGCGAAATGCCAAAATGGAATAACCTTAGCTCAAGTGCAGCCCACTGACCAAATAATTGTCTACAAAATATGGGCACATGTGTACCTTAAGTACTTTATTTGAATCTAGCACACATACTTTTAAACATCTGCTCATTTAACAAGGCATTTTGTTTGAATATGAGTTCCCTAGCTGGTGTTCTGAGATTTTTTTTTTTTTTTAATAAGGTATTGTCTTTCTAAAGTATTCAACTCGGTTTCCAGGTAAAAAAAAATTCTTCCTTTTTGATTTATGTAATATACATAGTCAATTACCAGTTACATTATCAAATAGAAACTACATTTTAATGTACGTTTCTTAATGCATGTTTTAGATTTTGTGTGTGACAGAGTTTAAGCTATGTTAGAAATAAACAGCTGATTTTGGCAAGCATATAAGTCAACTAATATGAACAGAAGTGTATGTGGTCATATTTGGGAGTGGTGAGCAGTCAGTGTGCACCTTGGCATGTTTTACAGAGAAAAGGGAAATTAAGGTAAATTTATCTTACTAAATCTAGTCTCTTAAAAGGAGATTGGATAAGAGAACTTTAACTGTAAAGAGCACATTTAAAGAATATTTGCGAACTTGTAATTCTACATATTTTGTCACTGCAATATCATCATTGCTGTCCTCTTCTCCATGCTTTTAGGGATTTATTCCATGTTTTAAAGCTCTCAAGATTTGGCTTCTACTTTTGTGTGTGTGTGTGTGTGTGTGTGTGTGTGTGTGTGTGTGTGTGTGTATTTTAACTTGTTAATTTTTCCTAGTAGAGACAAACTTAAGTTACAGTTTTACTGTAGAAACCAGTTGATATATTTGATATATATCAATGCTTATATATTTTAGTCTAAAAATAACGAGTTCAAAAATTCATAACGTATATGATTTTGCGTTCACTTGATTATTTTGCAAAATTCCATAAATAAAATTAATATTCCGTGAAGTGAACATTACCAATACCTGATGTTGCCGATCATCATAGGTTTTGAGTAGGAAGCAAATTAGAAATTATATAGTACTGAATTGTCATTTTTCTGGTGAATAAACCATCTTCAAAAATTTTAGTATTTTGTCTTAAATCATATAGCAGTTAGTGGCAGAGATAGAATCGAATTTTGAATAATTTACTTTAAAATATCAATAATTATTTTAAAGCAATTGAAATTTTTGAAATTTATGTAAAGGACATCACAAGAGACCTAATATTATTTTTGTACTACTAAGTACTAAAATGTGATGGAAAATCTTTTTGAGAGGAAAAATTAAATTAAACAGAAAGACCAAGAATTAAGGAAGATAGAAGTTTGGTCAAAAACTTCTTAATGCATGTTTTGGATTTTTGTATATGGCAGAATTTAAGCTATGTTGGAAATACCATCCCATGGGACTATTTATCTTTTTATTTGAAATAGTACAATTTTCTGATTATTGCAATTATAAATTTTTGAAATTATTTATTTTGTGACTATAATTAAATAAGGATGAAAGCTACTGTGTAATCAGATAGCTATGATCTATGTCCCAGTGTTTCCATCTCTCTCTCTCTTTTCTCTCCTCCTTCCCCTATCCCACTTTGTTTCTTTTTTTTTATGTATCTTTTTGGTTTGGTTTTGTTTACTGCTTTTGCTTTAACTTATAATGTCAAGGAAATAACTAGTAGTGCACCATGACACCAAATTTAACTATTCATCATGTCATTTTAAGTACCAATTTATGTTTACTATTTGTAAATTCATGTTGCAAATTAAGTACATGTTACTGTTTATTCATTATTAATAATATCTTTTTAAGAGACAAGAATTATATTTTGCATTAGAATATATATAAATCACTTCTGATCTTTTATTGCTAATTGGTCACTTTTTCTTATGTAATGTATACTGATGCGTAAGATTTATTTGAAAGGAGTCTGCACATTTTAAGAATTTCAGCAGTTTATTTTTAAATTTTATTTCTTTACCTTTTTAAAAAATGTGGGGTACAATTCAGAATTAGGTATACAAGTGCTCATTGTACAGGTAAAGTTTGGGCCTCTCTTTGGTCCGCCCCTTGCCTGGTTTGAGATCAGGTACCCTTATTGATGTTGTCCCCCTCCCTCAGCAGTATTCCACTACTGCCAATCCCTTTCTTGTAGTATTATGGTAAATGTTTATGGTCTGCTTGTGAGTGAGAACATGTGGTACTCAGTTCTTTGTCTCTGTGATAGATCACTGAGTATTATAGACTCTAAATCCATACAAGTTGTTGTGAAGTCCATATGTTTGTCCTTTATGGCTGTGTAATATTCCATGGTGTATATGTACCACATTTTTTTTTATTCAGTCCAGTTTTGATGGGCAATATGGTTAGTTCCATGTTTTTGTTATTGTGAATACTGCTGCAATCAACATGCATGTGCAGGCATCTTTATTTTAGAATGATTTGAGTTCCTCCAGGTATTTTCCCAGTAGGGGGATTGCTGGGTAATATGGAAGGTCAATTTCTAGTTCTTTTAGCAATTACCACACTGTTTTCCATAGAGGTTGAAATAATTTGCATTCCCATCAGCAGTGTGGAAGCATTTTCTTTTCTTCTCATCCTCACCAGCATCTGTTGTTTGTTTTATTAATGATGGCTATTCTTACTGGGGTTAGATTCTCCATGTGGTTTTGATTTGCATTTCTCTGATGATGAGTGAGGCTGAGCACTTTTTCATGTGTTTGTTGGCTGCCCATATATCTTCTTTTGAGAAGTGTCTGTTCATGTCTTTTGTCCACTTTGTAATGGGGTTATTTGTTTTTTTCCTTTTGGCATGTTTGAATTCCTTGTAGATCATAATTTTAAATGGTTCAGTCCATCAACAAGAAATATCCATCCTAAACATATATATACACCCAACACAGGAGTACTAGCATTTATAAAGCAACTACTAAATAAACTAAAAAAAAGATATTGACTCTAACAGTATTGTAGCTGAGGCCTTAAATACCCCACTAACAAGCCAATAGTTCATTGAGGCAAAAGAGTCAGCAGATCTTGAACCTCAACTTGTCGCTTGACTAAATGAACTTAATAGATACCTACGGGACACTCCACCGACAACCTCAGAATATACATTCTACTCATCACCATATGGAATGTACTCCAAGATCAATCACATTCTCGGCCATAAATTAAGCATAAACAAATTTCATAAGATCAAAATACTGCCATACACCTTCTCAGTTCACAGTGGAATAAAAATAAATATCAGTACCAACAAAATTCCTCCAAGACCCACAAGGACATGGACACTAAACAGCATGATAAACTCCTGGGTCAACACAGAAATCAAAGCAGAAATTAAAAGATGCTTGGCCGTTTAATCTCTGCAATGTAATTCCAGCTTTAAACTTATTTGATATAGTCAGTTGTCATTTAAATTTAGTCTTTCAAATCTATAATAGGTTAATTTCATCTAGGAAGTCAGAAGCATCATGAATATTATATCTTATTAGTTTTAAGAATATTTTCCTATTTGTGGTATTAAAGTTCATTTTGTTGAAAATAATTGACTATATTTCCAAAGAGATTTATAAAAGTAGATTTTATGTTATTTTTTAAAGCTATGAACTGCTTGAAATTTCACAAGATGGATCTGAAATTATGTTATAGAATCTAGGTTTTACATTCTTATTTTCCAGATTAAAATGGCCATAATAATAACAGACTATAATTGAAATGTGGAACTTTGACATAAAAAAGAAATTGGAATGTTAAAAACAGCTGCTGTTATAAAAGAGATTGATTAGAAATTTATTATGTCTCTAAAATATAATTTTCCCATGAGTCTCCATTCTTGGCTTACCAAGTTTGAGTTCTCTTTTTGCTCTGCTTAATCTCACTTTGGTTAAATACCTTTTTTTCTTGTTCAGTACGTGAAGTAAAGAGATACTGCTTTGATCACGTCTACTTTGTATAAGGTTCTGTTTTGTCTAAAAGTATTCTTTATAAACCACAGTTCACTTGACTTAACTATTTTTACTGGTTAATAATAATGTTTTACTGGTTCTGCTGCTCTGATCATGACCTCTTGTCCTATTTCTAACCCTACAAATCTAACTTTGTTCCCTAATTGTGACTGTTGAACTTTTTGCTTAAATTCAGCATGTCTTTTCTTTTTCTTTTTTTTTTTTGAGACAGAGTCTCACTGTGTCACACTAGTTGGAGTTCAGTGGCACAATGATAGCTCACTGCAGCCTGAAACTCCTGGGCTTAAGTGATCCTGCTCTCTCAGCCTCCTGAGTAGCTAGGACTGCAGGAGTGTACCACACATCCAATTAACATTTTTTCTTGTAGAGATAGGATTTCACTTTGTTGCCCAGACTGGTCTTGAACTTCTGGCTTCATGCAGTCCTCCCACCTCAGCCTCCCAAAGTGCTATGATTACAGTCATAAGCCACTATGCCTGACCTACATTCGGCATGTCTCTTTGTTTCAGCACCCTCTTTCCACATTTTCTTCACTTGTTTATTATGTCTACTCTGTGAGTGGTCAGGTATTATATCATCTACAAGTTGAAACTAATTATACCCGTCACGTTGTTGACACATCATACTTTACTTCAGTGTTCAACTTTATTTGGAGAGTATGGTAATTTTAAAAGTGTTAATATACTCTAAATAGGACCTGCTATATTCTCAATGTTTTTTAACATCTTTCAGCAGGAAATAGTGCAGAAAGTCAGATTTCTGGTGTGCAACTTAAATGAAAGAAGTTATAAATTCTTATAGGAAAAACTAAGGATATACCAGTGAGAGAGATGAATATAATGAGTTTGAGGAACAGATATTCATCTAAATTTTATCAGCTTTAAAGGAGTCATGTATAAACAAGAATCTTACATGTAAATAGCATAAAATGCGTTATGACTTTAAAAATTCACTATACTCATCTGTGCCTCCCAGAGCTTCAGCACCATTTTATCCCTTTCTTGCAGCCATGCAGGCCTCTGAATGGTAAGACTGTGGTGAAAAGTGAAAAAAATAATAGCTAGTTAATATCCATTGAGTGCTTACTGTGTGCAAGGCACTGTGCTAAGAACTTTACAAACAGTACTGGGTTAATCCTTACTACTACCCTAAGAAGGTAGGTACTGATTCTTTGTAGGTGAGGAATCTTAGGCTTTGTGAGGCTAAGTAACTTGCTAAGCATTGTATCACTAGAAAGAAACAAAACTTGGATTTGAACTTGATTCTCTCTAACCTCAGAGACCGTTCTCTTCATTACTTGATCTACCTGAGTATGCCAGTACTTCTCAGTCTTTTTCACCTTCTGTCATATATGGAAGGTGTGTATTTATACGTGTAGTGATGAAAATGGCTGAGTAGCTCAGAGTTGGAGACAACTGACCTAAAAGTTCTGGGCATGGCAAGTCAAAGTCAGTATGATGGTTTCACTACCTAGTCCTTTAATCAGTTGTGGCAGGTACACTTGTTGGGAAGCTATGTTCTACACTACAGTGTCTCCCTACCAAAGGGAAGGGAAGAGGTAAATGCCCCTTTTTATAATGTAACAATGCCTCCAGTTCTTCTTATCATTACAGGTCAGGTAGTAGGAGCTTGAGTAGTGATGATGTGTTCTCAGTTCTGCTATGTTCCTTTCTCTGTTTTTTTCCTTCTTTTTTACTATTTGCTATAGTAATAACGACATACAGTTGCTTGTTACATTTGTTCATTCATGAAACATTTATTGAGCTATAACCTTTAATGACATGTGAAGTGATATATAATAACACAGTGGTATGAACAAAGCTCCATGAACAGGAGGAACACTGTTAACTAGGGAGTGTAGAAAATGCTTCACCAACACACAGTATTTTTACCTTTTTCTTTCTTCCGCTGTCCAACAGATTTCTCAAATTAGTTGTCCATATTTGCCGTTTGACTTCTAAAATGTGCTACCATAATCTGATTTCAACTCTGTCATACCTCTGAAACGGATCTTATACCCTGTAATCACATCTAATGGACACATTTATGTTCCTATCTTACAGGGTCTCTAAGCTACTTGTGACATTTTTACCCACTCCTCATCCCTCTTTTCTTAGTTTCCTTGAATTGATGCTCCGTTGATACCCATGTCTATCTCTCTAGACTGTCTCTCCAGTCACTCCTCCATCTCCTCTTCATTATTTTCTTTGTGTGCCATCCCTTAAATGTTGATATATTTGATATTCTGTTTTAGGACCTCAGTTTTTATCATTCTTTAATTTCCCCATGGGTAATCTTATACATTTCTATGGTTTCAATAACTTTATATATGATGAACTCCTAATCTTTATCTTTATCTCAGATCTCTTTCTCGGATGTCACATCCATACAGTAAAGTGCTGACTTAGCTTTCTAAAATTTTTCCTAAACTGAACTTACTGTCTTTGCTTCAACTCTTCTCCCTCAAACTCTTTATTTTTCTTCATATTCATTTCAGTCAATAGAAATGCCACTCACCCAGCTGGCCCAAGTTTGAAATTTGATCATTATTCTAAACTCCTCCCTTTCAATCATTCCAATATTCAGTCACCAGGAGCTATCTATTTTACTTCCTTAATACTCATCAAGTCTGTGAGACTCTCCATAATCAGATGTCTTTGCATTTGTTCTCCCTCCTTTCCAGTTCACTTTCCAGCTGTAACCAAAGAGCTTCCAGTCTTTTAAAGCCACTCGATGGATTTCTTGCCCTCAGAGTAAAGTTTAAACTCTCTTAGGTAGTCTACAAGTCTGTCTTATCTGTGGAACATGGATCTATTGCCTGAATCTGATTAATATTGTATGATCTCGGGCAAGTTACTTATCTTCCCTTTGTCACAGTTCTTTGCTGTTAAAATGAGGTTAATAATATAACCTAGGATTATTGCTAGGATTGAATGAGTTGTGAACAAAATCTGATACAAGTAACTAGCCAGTAATTATGTGGTTTTTTGTTTTTGTTTTTTTTTTTTTTTTTGAGTAAGAGTCTCACTTTGTTGTCCAGGCTGGAGTATAGCGGCACACAGCCAGCGCAGCCTCCACCTACTGGGCTCAGGTGATCTTTCCACCTCAGCCTCCCAAGTAGCTGGAACCACAGGCATGTGCAACCACACCCAGCTAATTTTTTGATTTATTGTAGAGACAAGGTCTTGCCAAGTTGTCCAGGCTGGTCTCGAATTCCTGGACTTAGGCAATCCTCTCACCTCTGCCTCCCAAAGTGCTGGGTTTACATTCATGAGCCGCTGTGCCCAGCTGATTATTATTGTAGTATTGTAATTATTATTATTTTAATTGTTGCCCAAATGCATTATTTTTAAAAAATTCAATCTTATGGCATCATATAATGTGGTCAGTCACTGGCTAAAGTACAAGAATTTCTGTAACTTCGACATAGAAACAGAGCATATAATAATCAGTGTGCCTGGAGACACACACTAGCAAAAAATGAATAGTGTATATGCTGGATACCAAATGAGAAAACAGACCAGTGAACACCACAGGAATTGGAAAGAGGAAGAGGATACTCTGCAATGATTTGCTGTGGCCTTAAAATTAAGGTGGTGGAAGCTATAACTGCAGCTAACATTTATTGAGCCCCTACTATGTGCCAGATACTACATTAAACATTGCATATACATTGTTTCCTTTACATCCTCAAAAAGACCTTTAAGAGGTTTTGTTTTTTTGCTTTATTTTACAGATGGGGAACTAAGGCTTAAAAGATTAGGCAGCCCTGTGAAGTATAGAGCTAGAACTCAAATCCAGATAGATGACAAAGAAGTCCTCTAATTATTCATGCTTTAAAATATTTTGAAGGAGTGTACCCAAACACTTTCTTTTTCTGTTTAAAAACTATTTAGTGTTACTTTAAATGCATATAAAATATTTTGCATTTTTGTCAAAGTGTTCCCAAGTAAAAAAATTAAAATATATTTTTCAAGTGAATTTTAGTATTAGTACATAGGAAGAATAAAAAATATCAAAAATGTATCAGCCTTGGGCAAGAAAGTTCTTGGGGGAGAATACAATAGTCAGTATTCAATTGCAAAAAAAAATGATATTTAGTATGTTGTGTTACTGCAGGCTTTTTAAGTGAGACATTCTGAATTATGAAGAGAGAAACATGTTAAATGTGCCTGTGTTTTTGGTAACCTTTTGTAATTCTGAAAATGTAGAAAAAGAACTGATATGCTATTGATAATTTAGAAATTCTGTTCAGTCTTGATTTAATGATATGATAGACTTAGTATATGGCATTGAAAGTAGAGCATTTGGAATAGAACTTTTATTTGAATAGATTTGGGATGTTTGTATTGGGCTTTTATTATATTTGTGACAGACTTTAAGTGGTGTTACATCAAGAACTATGTTTTTGAACACCAAACAGGCTAGATTCTCTTTTGAAGACAGATTGGCTTTGGTTGCCACCCATATAGGTAATATGCTTTTTCTTTCATTTCATTAGAAAATATTATTTAACAATTATTGTCTTGCATCCAAAATTTATTTTAGTATCATGTGTATCTTTTGGGTGCCCACTTTTTGTGTTCTTTCTTTTTTGTGTGTAAAACAAACAAACAAACAAACAATTTGGTTAATCTTGGTTTGTTTGTTTTTGATAAACTTTTTGCGATTTCTAGAATATATGGTCTTTTGTTCTTTTTATTTGTTTGATAAAAACTAAGTTTTTAACTATCAAGATCTAGACATCACCGCTCACAAATTAATTGAGCTCCTATAAAGTGCATGTGACAGTTTCTCACTAATATCATATACATGAAGAGTTTTTCTTTGATAATTTTTCTTATGGATATATTAATTTGCACTACTTAGTATATTTGCATTCTAGGTGGTATCTGTTATTTTCCGCCTTTTAATAACATCTTGGAAATTAAGTTTTGGGAAATGGTACTTTTTATCACTATATCTCTATCAATAATTTCAGGTCACCTATTTTGACATTTTATTTTGAATCAGATATGGGGATATGTCTAACTATAAACTCTTTTAAAAATTGTTTCTGTAATGTTCATTTTGAAAACTGAAAATACATTGCCTTTATATTTAAACTGTCAACATATCAAAACCACCAGCTGAAACCTAAGTGTACTTACTTATAGTGACAGAGCTTGGTCCTATTCTTCAACATTAGAGTTTTTCATTTTCCTTTTTAAAAAATATATATTTTATTTTAAAGATGTGGGATACAAGTCAGGATTAGGGATATATTTGTCTATGTACAGGTGAAGTTTGGGCCACCCATTGGTCCTCACTTTGCCTGGTTTAGGATCAGGCGCCTTATTGATGTCATGAGTCCCCCTCCCTCCCTCCGGTGGTAATGTCCCGCTACTGCCAATATGATATTAAGATAAATGTTCAGGGTCCACTTATGAGTGAGAACATGTGATATTCAGTGCCTTGTTTCTGTGATAGATCACTGAGTATGATAAACTCTAAATCTATCCTAGTTGCTGCAAAATCCTTAATTTTGTCCTTCTTTATGGCTGCATAGTACTCCGTCATGTATATGGACCACATTTTAAAAAATCCAGTCCACTTTCAATGGGCAGCATGGTTGGCTCCATGTTTTTGCTATTTTGAATAATGCTGCAATAAACATGTGTGTGCAAGTATCTTTTTTTGTAGAATGCTTTAATTCCCTCCGGGAATATTCCCAGAAAGGGAATTGCTGGGTCATATGGAAGGTCAATTTCTAGATCTTTAGAAATCGCCACACTGTTTTCCACAGATGTTGTACAATTTACACTCCCACCAACAGTATAGAAGTGTTCCCTTTTCTCTGCATCTTCTTCAGCATCTGTTGTTTTTTGAGTTATTAATATAAACTTTTTCTAGCTGCATCTTGAACACAGAGTCAGCAGATTTGTAGTAGGATGAGTACAGCTTTAAAATCAGAATAATGTGGATTCGTATTCCACGCTTACCGCTCATGCAGCCTTGAGCTATTTATTTAATCTCTTGGAACTTATTTTTTCATTCATAAAATACCAATAATTTCTCCCTGGCTAACTGTGTTGAGTTTTAGAGACAGTGCATGTAAGGTCCCTTTCAGTGCCTAACACATAATACTCAATAAATGATGCGACTGTACCATTTCTCTCTCTCTCTCTCTCTCTTTTTGAATTGAAGTCTCACTCTGTTGCCCAGGCTGGAATGCAGTAGCATGCTTATGGCCACCGCAGCCTTGACCTCCTGGGCTCAGGTGATCCTTCTGCTTCAGCCTTCCAAGTAACTGGAACTACAGGTGTGCGTCATGACGCCTGGCTAATTTTTTGATCTATTGTAAAGTTGAGGTCTCGCCAAGTTACCCAGTTCTTGAACTCCTGGACTCAGGCAATCTTCTTGCCTCAGCCTCCCAAAGTGCTGGTATTACAAGCTTGAGTCACCATGCCTAGCCATACCATTTCTCTTAAGGAAAGTATTTTAATATGATCTCAGCTGTGAGAAAATATCTGTTAAATACCACTTGTAGTCACATGGCAGGATTTGATGTCACTCTTTTTTTTTTTTGAATTGGAGTCTCATTCTGTCACCGAGGCTGGAGTACAATGGCATACTTATTGCCACCACAGCCTCAACCTGCTGGGCTCAGGAGATCCTTCCACCTCAGCCCTCCAAGTAGCTGGAACTACAGTTGTGTACCACCACACCTGGCTAATTTTTATTTATTTATTGTAGAGACGAGATCTTGCCAAGTTGCCCAGGCTGATCTCGGACCCCTGGACTCAGGTAATCCTCTCGCCTCTGCCTCCCAGAGTGCTGGAATTACAAGTGTAAGCCACCATGCCTGACTATCATTGACTCTTGACTGTCTTTGGCCAATGGAATGTGGTTGACTATGATGTATGTCACTTTTGGATAGAAGATTTAAGAGCTCATGGTCAGTTGTCCTATCATCCATTTCTGTCTTGATGACTGAGAAAATACACACAAATTTGCCTAGGATAGTTCTGTTATTCCAAGTTCGTCTTGAACATCCTGACTAGAAAACATAAGAATACATTTTATGAGAATGTGGTGGTCAAAGGGCATGCTGGAATCTGGAAGTTAAATTCTTTATAAGTATGCTTAATGGAATAACATTATGTGGGAAGAAGGCGCTGGTAGGCAGTAAAGACTCTTGAGTTTCATGTAGTGTAGAACACCCCAGACCTGATTAATATCAAGGGTACCTGTTTAATACCATTGAACACCACAGGTGTTCCAGAGAGAAAGATAAAATGTTAGGAACTGTAGATTAAGATGAATATAAGTGGCTCATTGTTGCCACTTGTGTTGCTAGTATGACTACCTATCTGAGCATCTGCTTTTGTACTTTGGTGTTTGGAAAGGAAAGTATCTCAGCTGATTGGAATAGTTTGCATACATTTGTGATCATGTGCACCACTTCCTAGCTATTTAATCTTGAGCAAGATCTTTAATTCTTTCGGTTCTGTTTTTTTATTCATAAGATGGGAATGATAATGCCCATTGACACTGTAAAGATGTGAGATAATGTGTATTGGGTAACATATTGAATGTTTAGCTTTGTGACTACAACTTAGAAGAATCTCAAAATATTGGGGTATATGTCTCCCTTGTTAACTGCAGTTGTTGAGAATGGTGGTGCTGATGCATTATCAAAACCTTCCTTTCTCTACATGATTTTGGGAAGGAATGGCACTATTCCTTATTTGTAACTAATACCTTTTATAAAATCCCTCTGTTTGTTTTCTTTAATTTTGCATAAAACTCATTAGGCTATGAGTTTAGCAAAGGTCATGGACCCTTCTTCATTCCAAAGGCCTACTCAGATACCTTTGTCAAACTAGGTCCTCATTTCCCTTGTATAGAATAGGCTCTCAGTAAGTAGTAGATTTGACTGATTTTCTTCTTTAATTATCAGCCCTATAGCTATCTTGTTTATATTTATGCATATAAATGCTGCACATTTACTGTAATAAAGGTATTTCTTGTATATAGTGACTTATCTATATAAATAGGTGTTAGACTAGATGCATCCAATAAATGAAATAGTCAAAATGCTGTTTACCTCTTGCTCATCTGATAATTAAAAACTGCTGAAAAGTTTGAAAATTGAAAAATTTTTTGCTTCCTTGCTTAGAGTTCTTTGAATATTGATGCCACCTGAGATTGAAGGCAATATTTAGTTGAAATTGCAACAACAATTAAAATGATCACAATTGCAAATATATTCTAAGTTTATAAAGAGACTGTATACTTTATTGATTTTTGTAGCAATGACAAAATTTGTAGATTTAGTAATACATAGTTGGAACATCTGTGGTGACAGATATCACTGTAAAAGATCTTAAAACACATTTTAATTAAGTCTTAGAAATATTCTTTATGTTGGAGTAGCCTTCTAATATTTTTAAATAATTTAATGCTATAGAAGAATTGAATTTCACACTGTGTATGAGTGAAACAACCTTATAATCAGAACTTTGAATTCTAGAATAATTAAGCCTGCCCTTGATAAGCATATAAAAATATAGTACCGTAGCAAAATTTTGATCTATCTGAAATAACATAGAATTTTGTATGATAACAGAGTAAGAAGTATGAGTAACATAGTATTAAAGAGTATCATCCTTTAAGAAATTTGTAATAGAAAACATATGTTCTTCCAGAATGGACAATCCAAGATTTGATGACTTGATGAGATATTTGCTTTTAGCACAATTGTACTATTTAAATTACAATTTTAAATTTGTAAAGTTTACTATATGTACATGAAAGCTTCCCTGCATTACATGCTCTTGATTTCTGACAATAAATACTGTCTTATAAAGAGGAAGAAAGAAAAATGCTTGATCTTTAAAATATTTTAACTAGAATAATTTAAATATAATTCATGTTCTTTCTTTTCCTTTATTTATTATTATTTTTAAAAGTATGGCTTTTCCTGAAAATGTGCAGTTGTTTTTTTCCTCAAACATATTAGGTTTCTATTTATTTAGACTTAAATGTATTGTTACAGTAGAATAATGTCTAGATTGAAACTCAAGCAAAATCTTCTTCAATATTAATAGTGTATAACTTCTTTCTACCCACTTTATTCCACTAAAATAGAGAAATTTGTGTAGCTATAAGATGGGTATGGTATTGTCACAATTTCTTCATTATTAGAAAAACTACAGTATAACTTTAAAAGAATCTAAGATAAAAATTTATATCATATAGATATCAAAATTTTAGTCATATTAATTGTATACAATAAAGGTGTTGTTGGCATTCAACAACTGCAGTTCTAAGAATCAAATTATGTAAGAGTTCAGTGAGCATCTGAGTCCATATGTACTATAGGGAAAACAGCCAGTTTCAGCTAAAATATTTTCTCATAATGTTCATTAACTTTCCATAGAGAAAGTGTTTCACACTTAGATCAGCTCTTCTGTAAGGAAGAAATTTAGAATTAGAACAAATACTATTTAATGCTCATTTTATAAACCAATAATTATAAACCTGACTAAAAGCCAAGGTTTTTAGTTCTACACATCTGGTCATGATGATTTTGAAATCTTTACACAAGTGGTCCAGTGATCTCCAATCTTTGACATCAAAGGCCAGTTTTGTGGAAGACAGTTTTTCTATGGACTGGTGGTGGGGGTGGGGGAGGGGTTTCAGGATGATTCAAGTGCATTACATTTATTGTGTTCTTTATTTCTATTATTATATTGTAATATATAATGAAATATTATGAAATTATTATTTTGGTATAAGTACTCAAGCAGTTGATTTATTGTGGTCTCTGTGCAGTCACACCTCACTGCTAATCTTAATCTGTATTTGCAGCTGCTCCCCAGACTAGCATCACCACCTCAGCTCCATGTCAGATCATCAGGCATTAAATTCTCATAAGGAGCACACATAGGTCCCTTGCTTGTTTAGTCCACAATAGGGTTCAAGCTCCTATAAGAATCTAATGCTACTGCTGATCTGACAGGAGGCAATCAGATCAGTAATGCAAGCAATGGGGAGTGACTGTAAATATAGATGCTTTGCTTGCTCGCTGGCTGTTCGTTCACTCCTGTTGTTGAACCAGCTTCCTAACAGGCCACGGACTATTGCCCAGGGATTGGGGACGCCTGCTTTACACTCTGATGATATATCTTTGTTATGATTTTAGAATATTTTCTGACCAAACCTTAAGCAGATATGGAAGCAAATCCTGAGACAGACTAAGCTCTTCTTATTCATGAAGAATACTGGACGCTTCATTCTAAAAAAGAGCAATTCTTTGATGGTTTTAGGGAGTCATTTTGCCATATTACATATAAATGGAGTATATTACTCTTCAGTGTTTTCTCTTCTTTTTCTCCCCTTCTCTGTCAGATTTTTTGCCTTTCATTTTAGTTTTATTTTAGACCAAATTTTATAAGGATCTAAACACTAATGGAAAATAATTGGTATGCATCTTTTATAAAATATTCAAATAATTTCTTAAAGGCAAATTTAACCTAATCAGCTGCCATTTTGATATCTTATTTAAAGAAAAATCATATTTACAGAAAATAAAAGATACACTTTAAAATAATGTTTAGGTGACTTATATAGTATGCCAAACAATCTGAAATACAAACAGAGGCACAAGATATTTTGTATTTCATTAAATTCCTTAGGTCATAGCTCATTCTTAAAGACTGTACAGAAAAGATGCATGGTTATCGTATGCATCGAGACAATATATTTCTTATTGGGCATCTTCCCAGTTTACTCAGAATATTCCTTGAGAGACTGAGAGTCATTTAAGATCTCTTTATATGCACTTAGTGTGTATTAGAATACTGAGCTATCTATTGAATATATAGACTTAGTGCTAAAAGATTTTATTGAAATCCTTTCTGTTTTTGAACAAAGATTAAATGTTTTTCATGACTCAGAGTAATGAAAAAGAAAATATTTATTTTGAGGATAAGCCAACTTATATATTATTAGACATAGCACAGACCACCCAGGACTGAAGCCTACTGTTTATAGTTAAGGATTTTCAATTTACATGTGCTCTTGAGGAGCCAGAGCTATCTTTGTTCCAACTAGAAAGTTTTGTGTCTGCAAAAGGGTAATAATTTTAAGATCCCCACCCCTAAGTCCCCCACCCTTGGCTGTAAAATTCTGTCAGGATACTTTATTTCCAACAGGGGAAAAGGCTTTGGGCCTCAGTAATCACAACATTGAAAATTTTCTTCTATCAGAGGACTGATGTTTATATTTTTTGGAAACACTAGAGTTATATTTGTCCTCAAAATCAGTTTCATACATATATAAGTTTATAGTAGAATGTAGCTGACTTGTTTTTTGTGTAAATATGTAGCTTCATGTGAAGCTTCATTCTCCTCTATCTAGCCCTTGAATTTTAGAATTCTCTAAGGATTGATTCTAGGCTCTCTTCTTACCTTTCCCCTGTATTCTCATTGTAAACAACTTACCCCATGCTCATAGCTCTAACTACTATCTAATATAATAAGGGGGAAGAAAGAGAAAGTAGTATAAAACAGAAGTTATCAGAAATGAATATCATTGGAACTTCTCATTGGAAGTTCATACCTTAGCTTCTATTATCTTCTGTTTCTCAATAAAGTAGGAGGCAGGGTCTTCGCTAAAACTAAAGATAGAGAGTCAAAGACTTAAAGATAATTTATAGGGTTTGAAATATTTATTTTGTGAAGATAAGAGTAAAATGAAAGGATTGCTGGGCTGTGTTCAATGTCCAATTGAATGTAGTGATTATAGTTTGCGAGTTTCCCTCGCAATGCACGGTTGCTTCGTTATAGGCACAGAGAAAGTGATTTGTTTCATCTAGGGTTGGAGTCTTGCCAGTTGAAGGTGAAGCAAGGACCCAATGGGTAAGGAGTTTAGGGTAGTAAAGTGTTTCCTAGGGTAATGGAATTTAAGTTGGATAAGGAGGATAGTGAAGAAGAAAGCACTGGGAATGGGAGAAATATGGAGCAAATGAATGGTAAGTCTCTTAAGCGGCCAAAGAACCTTCATGGTAAGAATAGTTCAACAAGAAAATTAGAGGTGAAGAAAAATTTTATTAGAAGGTGAACTGCTTGAATAAGCTATGCAAGAGCAGTTAGAATGACAAGATTATGGTAGTATATAGGAGATGGCTGAAGGGAAGTGGAGTTACTCACTGGTAAGGAGAAGTCCAGAGGACTGTCTGGATCACACATATGAATGGTGGAGTCACCTGAAGTAGCAGAAGCCTAGGGAATTGAGAGAAAGATTGTAAGTTAAATTCTATCAAAGGCTGATAAATAAGGGAGAATGATGGAGAGATTAGAAGATACAATGGTGATGAATAAGCAAAGAGGATGGTATGCCTGAATAGCATGCGCCTCAAATGATCAGGATCTTTGCTAAAGAGTTGAAGTTAATTTCTGAAACTAGAAATAGGAAGCAAGGCAGAATGTGGTAAGTCCACAAACTGCCTTGGTTTGAAGTGACTGTAGGGCATACATGTCTTTAGGGGGCAGCTAATTTTTACTGGAAGCAAAGAAGTGAAGAAAACTTTCCCAGATTGGTTTAAGAATATAGGGCACGGTAAAACAGGTAATAAGTACTTAATAAGAACTTAGCTTTTTATTTATTTAGCAAAAAGAAAAAGTTGATTAAAAGACTAATATGCACACATCCCTTTGGGTATTCATTTGTACTGGTGTTTGGAATAGAGTATATGAACTACAGTTGGAATTTAATTTCAGATTCAACAGAATAAGGTCAGAGAATTAGGATGACTAAGGGAAACAGAAGATCTAAGAATGAAATCAGTGCTAAATTTGCAGGTCAAATGATGCATTTGCTGCCTAAGAACTAATAGTTCTACTTATAAGTGTGGTAATTGGTTATGTACATTTTAGAATTAGGTTTTCCTAAATACCTAGTGCCACTTAAAGAAAATACTTCAAAGTTTTATATTATTTGAGTTAATGATCCCATGATTACGTTTACAAATTACCAAGATTGTTTTAAATTGTTTTCTCCTTAAAATAATGATATATTGAATCTATTAAGTAGTAAAACTAAGTAAAAATTATTTTCTTTTTTATTTTATCATTTTATGCAACCTCTATTATGAAAGTCCACTTGAATAGATAAACTATTTTAAGTGACTTTTTTGTTGACTTTCAATTTGAAGGGAATGTGTCAAATTGAGCTTGCAACCACTTAGAGTCCAAGAGAAAAATTATTTTCTTACCCTTTCTTGGTAATGCTTTCTTTTTTTTTTTTTTTTTGAGTTGG
>NW_007253514.1:539899-544129 GCF_000164805.1 Carlito syrichta
TGCAGCCTCGACCTGCTGGGCTCCGGCGATCCTTCTGCCTCAGCCTTCCAAGTAGCTGGAACTACAGGTGCGCGCTACCACACCCGGTTAATTTTTTATTTATTGTAGAGATGAGGTCTCGCCAAGTTGCCCAGGAAGGTCTCGAACCCGTGGGCTCATGCAATTCACTCACCTCAGCCTCCCAAAGGCGCGGGATTACAGGCTGAGCCACCGAGCCCGACTGGTAATGCTTTCTAAACTTTCCTAATGTAGTGAATTGCCTCTTATTAAACAGGTACATTTGGCTACACCATATTTTAGTGTTGGACTCTGTATATGTTTGGACAGTTTTCTTGCATTGAGGATATTCCTTCTGTTCATTCAGTATTGAAATATAAATGAAAGTATTACTTATTATAAATAATAATAGTAATCATTATAGCTAATCCATATATAACACTTTTATTATACCAAGCACTGTTTAAATAAGTTAATTAATCCTGAAAACAACCTTGTAAGGAAGGTACCATTATTACCGTTGTATTTTCATAAATGAGCAAACTGAGGTACAGAAAGGATTCACTAACTTGCCCAAGGTCACACGGCCGGAAAGTGGTAGAACCAGGATCTGGACTCAGCTGTCTGGTTCTAGAGTCTATGTTCTTAATCATTCTGCTATACTTTATGTGATCTCACAAAGAATATGACTGATGGAAAGTAAAACTCTTCCTTTCCTCCATTCTGTTTCTTATTTTCTCAGTCCATATGGAGTACTTAGGATTCAGTGTTTATGATGGAAAAACCCAAAATACAGTGGCATAAACAAGCAAGAACTTCTCTTTTTCTTCTTCTTCCTCCTCCTCCTCCTCCTCCTCCCCTCCCTCTTCTTCTTCTTCCTCTTTTTCTTCTTCTTCTTCCTCATCCTCCTCCTCCTCCTCCCCTCTTCCTCCTCATCCTTCTTCCCTTCCTCCTCCTCTTCCTCCCTCTCCCCCCACCTCCTCATCATCCAACAGGGTCTTACTCTGTCAGGTTGGAGGACTGAAGTGCAGTGGTGCAATCATAGCTAAATGCAGCCTTGAACTCCTGGGCTCAAGCAATCCTCCTGCCTCAGCCTCACATGTAGTTAGGACTACAGGCACTTGCCATCACACCCAACTGTGAAATTTATTTCTTACATAAAATGAGGCTTGAGGTGGGCAATGCAGGACTGATAAGGTACCTACCTCCACAGTCACTGTGTCCTGATCTACTATTTGTCCTACTAACCTTGTGAATCAGTTTCATTCTTAAGGTTATTTTGTGTTCTAAAATGGTTGCTGGAACTCTAGCCATAATATCTGTCTCATAGGCCAGAAGAAAGGTGAAAAGTAAAAAACAAACACAAACAGATAAGAGGATTTCTCCTAAGTCAGCTTTCTTTAATCAAAGCTGCATATAACACATCTGCTTTTAGCTCATTATTCAGAATTTAGTCACACATTTATACAAGTTGGGAATTATAGTCTTGGGTTGAAACATGGCTAACTAGAAATTGGGTTTCTATCACCAAGGTAGAAAGGGATAATGCCTACTGGGGTAGGTATCTACCAGTCTGTGAGACACCATCCTTGATATCCATATGTTTTCAGACTGGTCTTTAGCATTGATTTATATCAGTGAGAATTTAAATAACCGATTATGTGAAGATAAGAATTGAGAGACAGTAGGATGATATTTCTTGTCACTCATGGCATACATATGGCATATAGTAAGGATAATACAAAAAACAAAACAAAACAGGGAGGGATTAAGTCATATTTGCTATAGTTTTCAAGTAGAGTAAAACCCTGCCATAAAGTAGTCAATGAGGTCTAGTTATACATTTGTATAAAATGTTTTATATTGTTAATAGGTTAGTAACATTTTTTGGCTGGGTTTCTTGTTCCTGCATGTGGAGAGAATGAATGAAAACATTCTCAACTATTTGTTTTATTTATTTTGACAAGTAGGAAAAGATTGGTTTTCAACTGAGAGAGTCTTAAATGATAAGGAGGAAGTCATTTGCTAATTCTTCTTTCTCTGTCACAGAAGATAAGCATTCTAGCCCATCCCCAAGAAAGGAAAACATGCTGTATCTGATTTCACATGATTGTGGGAGTTTTATTATATAAAGAAAGAAAAACAAAAATGTTTTGGAGAAACTTATTTCTTGTTTTATTCACAACCTCAATTTCATTATTGTTTTGGGTGATACAGAATATTAAAATTTTTCATGAAAGTAGAGAATTGTATGCATGACACACATTTCAAAAACTAATACATAAAATGAAATGTCATGATCAATATTCTTATTTCACTATAGGATATTATGTCCTGGAGTGCAGGATAGCCAGGCAGTCTTGTTTACTTTCAAGGGAGTTTCTCCTTTCTAAAAATGATCTGAATGTGAATATTTATGTCTTATTTATTATACACTTTTTGTCTATCAGTGATTGCATTTTAGACTATGACTTAAGTTTCTAATAAATGATTTAAGAATTTAAGCTGAAATGAGTTACCTTTCTTCATCTTTATTTTAAGGGTGTATTAGGAACAAAATTTGCATCTTAAGGGTTAAGAATATTAAGTGGATTATCACGAATTTAACAAAGAGTTCTGTTCTGTCTCTTCTTTGTTATTATATTTTTTCTTTTGCTACACAACTAGTAAACCCAATTTATTAGTGTTGTTAATGTTCTCTATTTGTTTTGTTGCTTGTGGAAACCTGATTAGAGCTTTTGAGAGTGGATTTCAGTCAGAAGTGATTTATTTTCTGTATTTAAGCTAAATTCCAGCTGTTTGAGGTTTTTCTCTTAGAGGTCTAAGTTTCAGGTAACATCTAGATTGAAAAGACAATTCTGCTTCATATTCCAATCCTACCTTTCTTTAACAGTTTAAATTATTTGTTTTTCTAAGTTCCTAATAATTTTATTTAGATATTCATGTTTTTTTTTTTAAATCACAGGTTATGCTTAAATTTGTACATAGGTAGGATAATACATTCCACAATTTACTTTTAAAAACGGCCAGTTTTAAGAAAGCATTATATGTACTAAAAAAACTACTTATATTTTTACTATTTTAATTAGCTGAATTAATAGTATCAGTAGAATACTAATAAAGTCCTACAATATATAACAAGAGAACATTTCTTAGTGCTTCTGATTCAGAGGTTACAATCTCTATTAATACGAAGAGACAGATTCCTATTCATACTTACCACATGATTTGTCATAGTCAGATTTCCCCTGAAAGTAAACAAGACTTTACTTAGATATCCAAGTTTCTATAAATTATGGCTTTTTTGTTTTAGTCCCCAAAACATATGCGATTTCACATATAATTTTGACTTACATGACTTGCCAGACTTTTCCTGTTTATTATTAAAATTAATTTTTATAACCATCATAATGTCATAAATTTTAACAAATTATAAAACAACATTTTCTAGTTAGATATGAGCCATCATAATTCTTGGGCTATAGATTTCTGTTTACTTTCTCTCACAAGTTTTTTTAATAAAGAAACTTTAAGTTTTTTCCATATTTATATCATATGCACCTGAAAATATCTGAATTAATCCTAACTCTGTTTTTTCTCATGTGAACTCACAGTTACAAAATACTGCTCAGGAAACTTGCTGTATCAGGTTACCTATCAGTTTGCTTTTACTGAGGTCATTGTGATTGCTTCCTTCTTGACTAACTATAATCCTTAGAAAAGCCCCCTTGAAAATTATATATTGCCACCAAAAAAGTCTGTAATCATAGTCTTATTGGGTATAGAAGCTGTTCAGTTTGTTTAATGACCAGTCCAAGAGCTGCGGTCTAGTTACATTATCTTACTATGAATTTCTCCAGTATTAATGAAGAGAAGAAAGTTGTGTCATGTCTTATTACCACCTTACTAACTTTAATCTTTAGAGAGTAACTTGATGTCTACAGGCTGCAGTTACTTTTGTGTTTATGTAAAATAGCATTTTCCAGTATGGCAGCCACTAGCCACATATGACTGTTGAGCACTTGAAATGTGGCTAGTTCAAATTTAGATTGCTGTAAGTATAAAATATACACAGATTTTGAAAACTTGGTGTGGAAAAATGATGTAAATGTCTCATTAATTATGTCATATTGGTTATTTGTTTATTTTTATTTTTTTTGTTTTGTTTTTTGAGTGGAGTCTCACTCTGTCGCCCAGACTGGAGTGCAGTGGCCGTTCCCGGCCACCGCAGCC
>NW_007253514.1:544149-576340 GCF_000164805.1 Carlito syrichta
AGCCTCGACTGCTGGGCTCCGCTATCCTTCCGCCTCAGCTTTCCAAGTAGCCGGAATTACAGGCATGTGCTACCATGCCCGGCTGATTTTTTGATTTATTGTAGAGATGAGGTCTCGCTGCCCAGGTGGGTCTCGAACCCACGAGCTCAGGCAATCCACTCACCTCAGCCTCCCAAAGGCGCAGGATTACAGGCTGTGCCACCAAGCCCGGCTTGGTTATTTGTTGATGTGATATCTTAGATATATTGGGTAAAGTGAAATATATTATTAAAATTGATTTTCCTCTTTTTAGTGTTATGAATATGACTGCTAGAAAATTTTAAATTACACATATGACTTGCATTATATTTCTGTTGTACACTGCTGGTCTAGAAGATATAGAATGACCTCTATGGACCTTTTTGGTTTCAGTACTGTAATGATTATGATTGATGCTCTGAGTGACTCTGGAGCTATTTTATTTTTTATTGTTGTGATGTTGAAGTCTCTTTTTAAGGATTTTATACAGTCTGTTATTTTGAAATGTCGAGCTTTTGGAAAATCCTTTTACTTTTGCTGTGAAACAATTTAGTCTTTAAGTTATCATGCTTAGATTTTCTCATTTCTGAAGTTGAAGCTTTCTACCTAGTATAGTATTATCCTGACTCTCTTCATCCTTTGATTGTTGCAAACTTCAGATTTATTTACTTTATCTCACTGATTTCATTTATTCTACCAAACTTCAGATTTATTTACTTTATCTCACTGATTTCATTTATTCTACCAAAAGCGTTTGATCTCTTGTAGTGTGAGCTGTATCTTCACTAGGGCTCAAATAGTGGAGTAGAAAAAGAATGTAGGATTTAGAGACAGAAGACTTAGATTCTTAAAATTTTATTTTATTAGCTTAACAATTCTGGGCAAGATACTTACCTTGTTAAATCACCATCATTTTATCTGTAAAACTGATGATTTGAAGATTAAATAAAATACCACATGGATATTGTTATTACCTACCCTGGACCTTATTCAGAGATCTTTTCAGATTTCTTCCTGACGGTATTTTACTTCAAGGGTACTATACTTTCCTAATATCCTTTATTTTTTGCTGTTTACTTTTGTTATCATTCTAGGTCTTTTTCTTCCTCTACCCATTGATATTCTTGGTTTTATCTCTTTTTTTTTTTTGGAGTCAGGATCTTTATCTTCCAGGTTGGAGTGCAGTGACACTATCATGGTTCATTGCAGTCTCCAACTCCTGGGTTCAAGCAGTTCTCCTGCTTCAGCCTCCTGAGTAGCTGGGACTACAGGTGCATGACACCACATTCAGCTAACTTTTTTTTGGTAGCTATGAGGCTCGCTGTGTTGCCTAGGCTAGTCTCAAGCTTCTGGACTGAAGTGATCCTCTTGCCTCCACCTCCAAATTACTGGGATTACAGGTACCAGCTACTGGCCCAGCCATATTAATCTTTAGTTCTTCTAACAGACTGCGATTATAAAGAAAATTAGGACAAACATCTTATGCCAATTTCTCTCAAAATGGAAATTATCACATTGAACTTGCACCTAGATTTGTAAAAACTGGGATCATAGATTCAGCAAAAAGTTCTACACACTAGTAGACAGGAGAGAGAATACTGCAAATTGTAGGAAACCAAACCCAAAGGAAAGGGAGAAACAAACTTAACATATATTCAATATCTGTCTTGTTCCAGGCATTACCTCATTTTATTTTATGCTTACCACAATCTTTTAAAGGAGGTTCTGTCCCCTATTTTATAGAGGAGGAAATTGAGTAACAGGTATATTAAATAACTTGCTCTTAGGTTATTTGGGTTCTTCCCTAGTGTTTATCTACATTTCTCCCCCAAGACCATTGCTTGGTAAACACGGTTTACTATGGACATTTGAATTCTGTGCTAATTATGTAGATAGAGTTGTTCTCAAGTGTTCTAGCAAAAATAAAGGAAACTTGAGTGTTTTTTTAAACAAGGATCCAGATATGAGATTTATTAAATGTATTTTGCACTGTTTTGGGGAAAGGTAGGTCTCCAGACTAGTCTTTCAAGTGGGTTGAGGGAGTGGTGGTAGGAAATCAGGAAGCCATCCCATCCCAAGCTGGAAATGTCAACAGAACTTTCAGATCTGAAAGCTGCTGAACACTAAAATGAAACCCTCCTCAGCCACTGATTTTCTTTCCCACGTCCCGTGGGCCCTACTCTAGTTATTCTGTTAGCTAGTCCCTTTATTGATAGGCAAAGATAAAATGATAACTGTAAATCTGTGAATTATGCCCTGATTTTCAGGACTAAATCCAGAGTTATTTGTAATGTTCACATTATAGCTAACTTATAACGATCTCCACCTACTTCCCACAAAGCTTTCCCCCCGTTTGCTATGCTGCTTATGTGCGTCCTTATGCTCTACCCTCCTACATGTCATTCTCAGATTCCACCAGAACATTCTTACCTTCTGACTTTCTGATCCACTTTTTAAGAAAGACTAAAATATGCTAAATATCTTCTTGTGTTTTAGAGGTCTTGTGACCTCTAAAATTCTCTACTGACCCAAGTGTAGAATAATTAGTAGGAATGAATGAACTCTTGAAAAATTAAGACCATCTTTTCAACTCTACATCCTCATATTAAAGAAGGTTGTGCAAGACATTTATGAAATACGATTTATAAGTGATTGGTTTCTGAAGAACTCTTTTTCCCCCTAAGGAGTTCTAAGAGTCATCTATTTCTATAGCAAATAACCTTTAACCTCTTCTTTTAAAAAAAAAAAACTTAAATGAATGAATATTTGAGAAGTTCTTGTCTTCATATTCAGGTTCCTACATTTTTTTCTGTTAAAAAAGTGAGTGTTGCTGTTACATTGGGCAATTTTATTTCAAAAACTAAATATGAGAATTGCTTTCCTTTACTCTGCGTATGGGTGTCTTTTGTGCTTTTGCTTGACTCCTGTTTATCCTCTTGGAATTTTGCCTTTAAAGCTTGAATTTCCTTCCTTTTTTCTACAAATCTGAGATGCAGAGCAAGGCATGGCATGAAGTCAAAAGTAAATTCCTATATTTAAGTGGTAGAAACCATTACAGGCTTCTTGAGGTCAAAGACCGCCTATCAGATACTTAGCTGTTGGGTGACCATATATACTCTAGGTGAGGGCACTTGACTAATTTTAAGGATGTTACATTTTGAAATACTGTTGCCTGTAATCAAAACACACACACACACACACACACACACACACACACACACACACACACACACACACACACACACTACTCTGTGAACCAAGTACTTGTCTGGCAAGATACTGAAAACCTAAAATATAGCCCACACATGCAAACTTGTTGGAAGACAAAGTACATTTTTCAGCAAGTTAGTCTCAGAGTAAGAAAAACCAAGCAAGTCTGGATTTTAGTTTTCTTCCCACTTTCCTCTACTCCCAAGCTCCATAGGGACTCCTAGTCATATAGCACTGAAAAGAAAATTATTTTCTGCATTTCAAAATAATAGTATTACTTTTGACTCAACCACATTGCAATTTACATATGCAAAAGAAAGCATAAAATTATAAGGACTGGATACTAATTGGCTAGGGTGGTATTTGAGGAGGGAATTAATATGTAATTAGAACTACTTAGAATGTGCCCATATATCAGTTTTACTCATCTGTAAAAAGAAACATATATAGTCCTAAAGTGTGTGTATAAATATTAATATAGGGCTTCTGCACTAGACTGGAGTCCAGTCTCTTTCTCTCTCTCTCTCTCTCTCTCTCTCTCTCTCTCTCTCTCTTTCTTCTTCCCCCCAATCGCCAATGCCGTCTCCACTTTTGGGGTACCCTGAACCCGGCTGGAGCTGGTCTCCGGCAAAAAAAAAATATTAATATATATTTATATATACATATGCATTTAAGTACACATGCATAAATACAAATATAAAATCTAAGCTTTTAAAAAATATTTTAAAACATTTCTTGATGTAGACTCAAAATGTTCTGAGATATTATTTTGTTAAATATTAGATCATATGTACATTAAATAGTCTAAATTTTTTCTGGAAAATATTGCATATGTATATTTCACCTTTTGAAGCTGGTAAACCAAGAGCATGTTACAGAAAACCAGCTTATAACAAATATGGATAGTACTGTAGACAATGTGTTCTTGTTATTTGCTATACTTAATTCTACAGAACTCAATTTTTAAAAAAAATTTATTGTGGAGACAAGGTCTCGCCGTGTTGCCCAGGCTGGTCTTGAACCCATGGACTCAGGCAATCTTCTCGTCTCTGCCTCCCAAAGTGCTGGGATTACAGGCATGAGCCACCACACCCAGCAATTGTGTGGAATCTTTAGAACAATTCAATTCATTCTTTTCATTTTATATTTGGAAAAAGTAAGACTCAGAAACCTGTTTCTTTTTAGCTTCTCACAATTATTTAGTAAAAGAGCCAGATTAAAAATCAGATTGTCAGACTCTGTCTGATCATAATTAATTATGGAGTCTAAAGTGGGAGAATGTTACTAGAAGGGAAGAATTAACCACTCAGTATATTAGGCCACATATATCTATTGACCTATTTGCAGATGAGCTAGTGATTTCTGGTAAAAGCCACGATAACCTTAAGACCATTCAAAGTTATTGACATTTTTGGCTCTGATACAGTAAAGGAAACATTCCTCAAATAGGAGTAGCTGTCTCATCTTTCTCTTGCATTTCTAAATTATCAATTCTACATGATTGATATCTAAGAAATAACTTCCAAATGGCTCTACTCTTGTTTATTGAACTCCTTATTTGCAGTATTAATAGACATCTTTGAAAGCATATGGGCCTTATAGTTTTGAATGACCTTTAATTCCTCCCAGTTTCCCATTTAAGCGGGTCAAGTAATTTTTTTTTTAAAGGTAAGGATGGCATGTCTAGTTACATATAAACCCATTCTCACATTTTATATACATACTCAAAAATGTTAGTTTTTCCAAAGAGCTTTGTGAATTAAAACTTTTTATTCAAGTTTTCTGACTATTGTAGAATTTCACCTTTAATAAAGCTTGTTTTTTCTAAAACTTCTCAAAAAAATAGGAGTATCCCTATATCAAGCCCCCTATTCTTTCTTTCCTGCCCATCTTACCCTCGAAAAAAGTTGCTAAAGTGGAGTTGTAAGGCTGATAAGGCTCAAAGTTAAGATTTCCCATGAGATTCCTTTTTTTCCCCTTAGCTTTATTTTAGAGTTGTGGGGTGCAAGTGAGGATTTGCTACATAAGTAGGCTTGGTGCAGGTGAAGTGCAGGCTTCTAGCAGGCCCTCACTCCCCATGGTAGTGGACCAGGTACCCATTTTGTTGCCACGTGCCCCCTTGCCTCCCCTAGTAGTGCGCAGCAACTGCTGTTCCCCCCCCACCATATTATTATGACTAGTGATTGGGGCCCACTTATGAGTGAATATATGTGGTATTCAGTTCTTTGGTTCTGTGATAGTTCACTTAGTATAGTGATCTCCAGCTACATCCAAGTTGCTGCAAAGACCCTGATTTTGTTATTCTTTATGGCTGCATAATATTCTACCACATATATGTACCACATTTTCTTTAACCAGTTCAGTTTCTATAGGTAACAGAGTTGGTTCCATGTCTTTGCTATTGTGAATAGTATGGCAATAAGCAGGTGTGTGCAGGTGTCTTTTTGTAGAGTGGTGTATGTTCCTCTGGGTATATTCCCAGAAGACGGATTGCTGGATTGTATGGAAGGCCAATTTTTAGTTATTTGAGAAATTGCCACCCTGTTTTCCATAGAGGTTGGACTAGTTTACATTCCCACCAACAATGTAGCAGCATCCCCCATGAAATTCTCATAGAAGAGGCTGGGTGTTGGAACCCATTCTACGCCCCACCTTCCCCTTGCCAAATCTTTCTGGTGTTCTTTTCTAACTGTCTTTACCACTTATTCTTTCCCTGGGACTACTTTCTCAACCATGTCATTTTAAAATTGTAATACAACGGGTTACAAATCCTATTTTCCATGAATAGTCTTGAGATTTTTTATGTTTTATTAAAAAATATTTAATCCTCAATACATTGTTATTGAGCACTTTCTGTTTCAGATTGTGTATGTCATGTTCTTTAATTTTCACAATAGTCTCAGGGTAAATAATATAATTATCTGATTTTACATTTGGGGAAACTGAAACTCTGTGATGTCAAGTAGCTTAACCAAGACTAGCCAGTTTTCAGAATTTGAGTCCTGATTACATCAGAATTTGCATTCTAAGAGCATTAGAACTCTGTTCAGGTCTTCTTCTTTTAATCTTGGACTTTCAGTCAATTCAGATACTCTGGCACACTAGTATCAAATGTTTATATATGTAAAAGTTTATATGCAAATATGTGTATGTGCATTCGTCGTGTGTGTTTTTATTAAGAGAAATTCCATTGAATAGAACACATAGAATTTTATATTAAATTTACAAAATAGTTCTTTATTTTTAGAATGTTTGTCAAATTTGTTTTTACAGTTTTAATATTTGTAGAATTTTAGTGTAAGGGAGTTAAAAAGCTGTAGAATTTTAGATTATGAATTTTTAGGATTAATAAAATATTAAAGGTTTAATAAATGTATATTGTTATACAGCCTGTCTTACCCAGAAACATTGTCTATCTCATGAATTAAACTTTCTTTTAGTGACACTCTGGAGTCAGTCACTCTGTAATAGATTTATAGAAGAAGACTTAAAATGCTTTATCTATTTTTCCCCTATAATGCCTGGCTGTGATCATGACAGTCTGTTCTGAAATCTTCTGTGGTTTCCCATTGCCTTTAGGACAGTCTTACTTCTTAAATTGACCCAAGGTCTTCCATTATCTAGCTTTGCTCTGCCTTTCTAGAATTTTCCTGACGCAACCCAAACTATGGTGCTGTTACTCCAACTTTACCTGGTATTTTTTTGCTAGCTTGTGCTGCCCTTACTCTGTAATCTCTGTACTTAAAAAATTAAAAGTCTGCCCAAATGATGCCTTTTCTCTAAAACCATTTTTGATTCTTTAGATTTAAGTAGTTTCTTTCTTTGAATTTCATGACATATAGCACATGTTTCATAATACATATACATAAGTTATTTAAAACCTATAATTTTGTACCTCTTTAATTCTATGTTACCAATTCAGGTAAATTTCATTCTTTTAAAATTAACTTTGAGGCTATGTGCAGTGGCTAATACCCAAGCTTTGAGAGGCCAAGGCAGGAAGACAACTTGAGTCCAGGAGTTCGAGACCAGCCTGGGCAACTCTGATGAGACCCTGTCTCTACAAAACATAAACATAATTATATAAAATAAACTTTTAGGTATAATTTATATACAATAAAATGTACATATTTTAAGAGTATACTCTGAGTTCTGTGAGACTTGACAAATGTATTCCTCAGCATAACCACTCCCATAGTCAAGATTCAGAATATTTCCATCATCCTTAAAAATTATTTTGCACTCTTCCCCCATATGGAAAATATGGATCTACTTTCTGTCACTATAGATTTGGTTTCTTTTTTCTAGAATTTCACATAAGTGGAATCATACAGTATGTACTTTTTTTTCTGATTCTTCTTGGCATTTAAAAAAATTCAATTAGTTGAGTGTATCAGTAATTTGCTCTTTTTTATTGCTGAGCAGCATTCCATTATATGAATATGTCACAGTTTGTTTTGCATTCATATGTTAGTGGACTCATTTTTTAGTTCATGTCAGTTTTTCATTTGACAATTTATATCACATGTGCTGATATCTTCAACTTGTAAATAATTGTGTATGAACATGATATCTGCTTGTGTCTTTGGAGGGAGGTCTGTAATGATGAATCTTTTAGGTAATGGTGTTACTCTCAGGGCAGATGCTGTCTGTATTTCCTTTTGCTCACTACTTAACCTCAGGGTTTAAGCCTATGATCATATACAACTGTTAAATTTTGGGCCGGGCTTGGTGGCTCAGCCTGTAATCCTGCGCCTTTGGGAGGCTGAGGTGAGTAGATTGCCTGAGCCCATGGGTTCGAGACCCGCCTGGGCAGCGAGACCTCATCTCTACAATAAATCAAAAAATCAGCCGGGCATGGTAGCGTATGCCTGTATAGTTCCAGCTACTTGGAAGGCTGAGGCAGAAGAATCGCCGGACCCAGCAGGTCGAGGCTGCGGTGGCTGGGAGCGGCCACTGCACTCCAGTCTGGGCAACAGAGTGAGACTCCAACTCAAAAAAAAAAAAAATTGGGGGACTGTTACCCTCATCTTTGTAGTTGTGTTTGTTGTAGTGATAGCAACACTAGTGGTAATAATAAGAATATTTTTGAGCACTTAGAACAATAATTATGTAATATAAGTTCTATTATTTGTATTTCTCTATCTATAGATGGAGGAAAAGGTATAGAATTTAAACAACTTGCTTGTCTGAATCTACAGCCCTCCCTTTTAACTCTTTTGCCTCAATGCTTGATAATTGCTTGTTAAATGAATAAATGCTTTTATAAAGGAATAGCAGTTGCTTCACAGTTCTCTGGACAGTTTTAATTATACGAAATATATAGCTGATGTGACTTATTGGTAGTCTTGGTTTTCTTTTTTTTTTTTTTAGTCTTGGTTTTCATCATCTTTCCCTGTCCCCATAATACATAAATAATATGACTTTATTAATCACACATAAACACAGAGAAGTATCTAGAACTGTATTATAGTTGAGGCTAGTCTTTGTGTCAGGGGCAACCTAGATGAATGTCTGATTGGATAGTGATAAACAAAAAAATAGACCTTTATTATATTAAGGTACTGAGACTTTTAAACTTACTTGTTACAACAACTAGTATTAATTATCTGAATTTTATAGTCCTACTAAGTTTTATATTTTGTCTTGATATCTTCATTTAGTTGTAGTTTTGAAAGAGTAGTTTTTAAGCTTTTTTTTTTGAGTTGGAGTCTCCCTCTGTCGCCCAGACTGGAGTGCAGTGGCATGCTCCTGGCCACCGCAGCCTCAACCTGCTGGGCTCCGGCGATCCCTCCGCCTCAGCCTTCCAAGTAGCTGTAACTACAGGCGTGCGCTACCATGCCCGGCTAATTTTTGATTTATTGCAGAGATGAGGTCTCGCCAAGTTGTCCAGGCGGGTCTCGAACCCACGGGCTCAGGCAATCCACTCACCTCAGCATACCACAGTACGGGATTACAGGCTGAGCCACCGAGCCCGGCTTTTCTTCCTTTTTTTGAGTCAGTGTTACTCTGTCATCCTGACTGGAGTACAGTGGCACAATCACAGCTCATGGCAGCCTCAACCTGCTGGACTCAGGTGATCCTTCCGCCTCAGCCCCTCAAGTAATTGGGACTGTAGGTGTGTGCCACTATCCTCAGCTAATTTCTTTTATTAGTGTAATTTTTAAAATTGTAGATATGAGGTCTCCCCATGTTGCCCAGGCTGGTCTCGAACTCCTGGGCTCAAGCAATCTGTGTGCCTCAGCCTCCCAAAGTGCTGGGATTATAGGGGGAACCACTGCACCTGGCTAATTTGTTAATTTATTAAAAAGTTACTAAAATCTGTCTTAACGTGTAGCTTAATCTCTTATCCTAAGATGAAAGAACAATATAAGTTTTTAGGTGGCTTTAATATCTGTTGCTTTCAACAGAATTTAGTTTATAAATTGTCCTATAAATTGTTTAAACAAGTATTCCTAAGTGACATCATAGTTTTTAAAAATAAACAATGGAGTGGGATTTGGTAGTAGTTTATGAAAGTTACACTGGAATCTCTTTATTCTTTTGTTTTGCATTGTTTGTTTGCTTGAGTTGGAGTCTCTGTCACCCAGACTAGAGTACAGTGGCACAATCACAGCTACCACTGCCTCGACCTGTTGGGCTCAGATGATCCTTCTGCTTCAGCCTCCCAAGTAGCTGGAACTACAGGTGCTCCTGACACCACACCCAGCTAATATTTTTATTATTGCAAAGATGAGGTCTTGCGAAGTTGCCCAGGATGGTCCTGAACCTCTGGGCTCAGGCAATCCTCTCGCCTTGGCCTCCCATAGTGCTGGGATTGTAAGCGTGAGCCACCACGCATGGCTTAGAATATCTTTGTTAAATACAGACCTGGTCATATCATTCCTCTGAGGTGTGGAACCCCTTGCTTTAGAGGTAAAGTTCAAATTTATTGTTGGCATGGTATGACATGTGCCAGTGCTCTTCATTTGGCTTTCATGTTTCTTTGTGGCAGTTATATTAAACGTTTTAAGTTCTCAGAATGTCCCATTTACTTTTTTCTAAGTCCTATATATACCTATATTGTTCCCTCTCTGCTTTCTTCCTTTGTTTCTTCCTTTAAATAGCACCTTAAATGTTTCTTTTGCTGAATGTTTCTTGACACCAAACCAAGGTTAGACACTCCTCCTTCGTGCTCCTATAGTGCTATGTGCTTTATTGTAAAGTATTTTCTCTTGTGTAGTGTCATTATTTACTTGTACGTATAGCCTCTGGATTATGAATTTCTGGAAGACATGGACAGTGGCTATCCTTAGCTCTTGGCAACCAGCCTAGTGCACAGTCAACTGTTAGTAAATATTTGTGAAATATTTAACTGCCTGTGTGAGTAAATAAATGATGAATGCTGGTGAAAAATGCCCCAACATACAAACTAAGGATTTCATCTCTTTTGCTGGATTTCAATTCCTAGTAAAGCGATGGACATGCCTATCAGTAGCATCCTGTTCCTGCCTTTTGGACTTGATAGTTTTTTATTGCAATCACTGTTATATTTCACTTGGGGTATTAAAAAGTAGCTTCTAATTAAAGAAAACATTGAAGACCCCTATTTAGAATATGCATATTTATGTCTTAAGTGTAAATTAACACCAAATTATTTATATAAAGAAACTAGGGCAGGCCGAGGGCAGTGGCTCATGCCTATAATCCCAGCATTTTGGGAGGCCAAGGCAGGAGGTTCACTTAAGTCCAGGTTCACTTAAGCCCAGTGAGATGCCATTTCTATAAATTAAAAAAAAAATAGACTGATGTGGTGGCATGAGCTTGTAGTTTTTGTTATATGAGAGGCTAACGTGGGATCGCTTGAACCCAGGAGTTTGAGGCTGTAGTGAACTATGATCATGCTACTGCACTCCAGCCTAGGAGACAGCAAGACTCTGTCTTTAAAAAAGAAAAAAAAGAAACTAAATGAACTTTATATTCCCTAGGGTTGGTTAATGAATATGGGATTATATCCCTGGGAATTGTTAAAGAGTATTGGGGTAGCTGATTTAAAAATAAACAAATTTCTTTAGAAACTAAAAAACAAAACTCTATAATTGCTGTCAAAAAAAAAATAAGAAAGTTGTACTGGAGCTTTCAGTTGGAAATATAATTACTATAAAATGCAAGTTCAGTTACTACACAGACAAAAATTCTTTCAACATATATTTGAGTGATGTATGTGCTATGCACTATTGTAGGGTACCTGGGATACATAATTGAACAACGTGAAACCCCTGAGTGCTTTTAGAGTTAGAAAAAATTGAAGCTCAAAATACACACAGACACACACATTTATGTGTTTGTATATGTTGTAAAATACTGATTATACAAGCCTATTTCTGAAACTAGTACCAGAAATATTTTGAATATTATCATGCTTAAAATGAAAGATTGAAGTTATTTTGAAAAAGACTGATGGTAGTATTTTAGGAAGAAAAGGGGAATTGTACTTTGAATTTCCTTAAATATTATGAACAAATATAATTTATCTTCAACAACTATATGCCTGACTTGTATGATCCACTGTTATTGCTCAGAAATCTTTGCTTTCCCTCCCTGGGGAAGCATTATGCTTTTCCTCCTGTTGACATCATGCCTAGCATTATGACTCGCTTTGGCTAAATAATTATGAGTGAAAGTGATTTATGTTTACTTATGAGCAAAATCTTGAGTCAAACAGTTTCCTATATTCTCTTTTTTTCTCTGTTCAACAATCGGCATTTCCAGATAGATGTTTCTCTGTTACCCTAGGGTGCAAAATGGAACATGTAGTTGAGCCATAGCACACTCTTGATTGACATGTACAGTAAGCAAGAAATAAACTTTTGTTATAAGAACCATTGAGGTTATGTTGCTGCAATATAAACTAGCCCAGTGATTCTCAAGCTCTAGCATTCATCAGAATCATGTGGAAATTGTGTTAAAACATGGATTGCACACACTGTTGCTGAATTCAGTAGGTCTGGGTGGGGACCAAGAATTGTATTTCTGATGTGAAAAATAGCTTTTGTGAAGGGGAGTTGAATAAGAGAAACCAACTTGAAGTCTTGGCCAAAAACAATGTGGAGAACAATGTGGCAGTGAAAAACTAGACATTGGTTTCTTTAAAATTATCCATGCCCTTTGTCCCTTGTAAAGTTTTTTCATAATACCAACTAGAAGACCATCATTCCACCTTCATTCAGGTTAGCTGTGGTTTCTTTTATATAGTCTAAGATCCTTTTACTTCTCTGTATTATTTCTTCTTCACAGTTGAGACTTCAGTGGGCACAGAATTAATTGATATGAATTTACTGTTGTTTAAAGATGTCTAGGTACCAAACTCTGAATGGGGGCAGATCACCTAACCTTCCTGGGCCTTAGTTTCTTAATCTGTATAATATAGTTCTCTCAGGTTACTTTAATTCCAATTTTTTTTCCTAATACCATTATATAGACCAGCAAGATTCCAATATATGTTTACTCTCCAAATTTCTATTATACACACCACAAAATCTTTGGGAAAAAGAAAGATGGAGTATTTGAAATTAGTGTTCCTCTTTTAGGGTCAGGATACTCTGTTAATCCTTAGTTACTCAGAAAAGAGTATTTCCCAAAATATTGTTTTGGCTTTATTACTAGGAGATGTATATTTTATTTAGTTTAGATTTGAATTTTGGTATTAAATAACCATATATTTATGAAAAATTATAGCCTAATGTTATAGTCTTAAATAGCTACTCATTTTGTTCAGTATGAAAACTGTCATATTATTTTTATGACATAGATACCAATATGCATTTGAAAATAAATTGAGGTTGATTCAAAAATTCCATTTAATTGAGAACATTTGTTTTCATATTTTTCACAATGATTATAGAAGGGGAAAAAAATGAAAATACTGGCCAGTCTTGAGGTCTTTAAAACATAGATCAGTTCAGTATTGTGGTTATAATTTTGTTCAATGTAAATAATATTAGTTCCCAACAATGCCATGATTTTAAGACACTTATTAAGTTTTTCCTTGTATTTACATAAAACTCCATTTTGGTCTTATTTGCTTGTTGCCTATAGTTAATTTGTGAAGTCCAAATGCATGCCATTTACTTGGGAACTGCAAACAGGCCTCGCAGTTTAGGTCCAATGAAACTACAATCTGCTCCTTTTACACGTATTTTAAAGTTTGACTAGTATTACTATTACCAGTTCTTTTTGAGAAGGAAATTCATCCTACTTAACATTTCCTTTAGAAACTCTCTGAAGGTGATTCTTGGTTTCTCTGCAGTGGAAGACAGCTTGGAGCATTACCTTCCTAGTTTGGATTTTAAAAGTAAAAAACATTTTCAGCCTCTCCAAGTTCAAGGGGAAATTTGATTCTATTGGAATTGTTTCTGTAAGCTTTAGTCCAACTGTTTCCAATTTATATTTGGGACACACCAGAAAAAAGTGCACAGTAATCATCTGGGGACTCACAATCACACTTGATTACCCTAACTGCTGCCTGCTTCAGCAATTTTCCTCAGGTTCTTAAAGACAAAGCCAAGTGTTAGTGTTCCATTTGGTATAACATAAATGTACTATAAAATATTTGTCAGAATAAAACACAGTATGCTTAATACGCTGGGAAAATTCGTCATTTAAAGAAGTACTACTGAAAATTATCTTGACGATATAATAAGTGTTCATAAAACAAACAAAATAATCTTTTCCACATTTTGTAATTTGTTTGTATTCCAACTTCAGATTTTTATATGTGAGGTCTCTTAAAATAAGCAGTAACTGTAGTTATTCTCTTTTCTTATACTGTGTGCCATATGCAGACTGAAACTGAACTCTTAGTTTATTTTATTATTTAAACAACAGTAGGCATAAGAGGAAAAATTTGTCATATGTATATAAGCAATGTAATGTGTCTTCACCACACACAACAAGTTTTGAATACCAATTTGCAATCATTGTTTTAACCTATTGTGGTATGTTTATGTGATTAGGACATTAAATATTTTTTAAATAGAATAAAAATATGCAGCACTGTGCACAATAGCAAAAACATGGAACCAACCTGATGCCCATCGAAAGTGGACTGGGTTAAAAAATGTGGTACGCATACATGATGGAATAGTACACAGTCATAAAGAAGGAGAAATTGTGGACTTTGCAGCAACTTGAATGGATTTAGAGTCTATCATACTCAGTAATCTATCACAGAAACAAAGAACTGAGTACCACAGGTTCTCACTCATAAGTAGACCCTGAACATTTATCATAAGACTCCAAGAAAGGGTTTGGCAGGATACTTCAAGGGGAGGTTGTGGGGGCAACATAACATCAGTAAGGGTACCTGATCCCAAACCAGGTGAAATGGGGACCAAAGGCAGGCTCAAACTTCACCTATATGATGACCACTTATGTACCTAATCCTGAATTTTACCCCACATCTTTAAAATTAAATTAAAAAAAATAAAAATAAAAGACTAAAATTAATTCCATGTCAGTCCTTTCTGGGTATTCTTATGATAAACAAATGTTAGTGAAAATATACAAATGTTGATCAGGTCTCAAATATTAAATTATAATTTAGTGCTAAGGTGAACTTCTATATTTGAGAATGAGTTAGGAATGAATTACAAAATCTGGTTTGCTCTTTTGTGTAAATTTTTGAAAACAAAATAAGAAAAACTTAATTTAAACTACATAAAATTACATGGTGCTTCTTTAGAGTGAAGACAACCGTGAATCACAAATTACAGGCATTTAAATGGCATTCTGGTTCCTTTTTGACTTTCAAATTAAAATTTTAGATTGTATTCACTCCTATTTTATTTATGCTTTTAGTAGCAATAATGCAGTAATTAGACAAATCAATATTTTGAAGTTCCAGCTATTATCTGTTATTATCATCAAGTTCATATGTCATTATTTTCAAAACTACAATATAAATGTTGACATGAACTTTCAGCATTTTCCATCTTAAATAATTTTGTTCACATAAAATAATGTAATTTTTAATTGTTTTACTCAGTGATTTAAAAGACTGATAAAATCAGAATAAAATAGAATAGAATATTTTAATAATTATTATTGTGCATAACTGTTTCATATCCAATGTCTTTAGTTTTTGTAATCTTTCACATCATTAATTGTGCTTTTACACATATGTACTACTTTTATCCAGTCAAATAATTTAAGGAGATAGATTATGTAAAATGCTGGACTAAAGAATTCAGAGCTAAACACATTAAGTACCAGTAGAGTATTTAAGCACCTAAAAGCTCTCTTTGCATTCTCCAAGTGATCAGCAGCACAATGTCTTCTGTATGTTAGGTACTCAATTAATGATTGTTAAATAAACCAGGGTAGCTTATGTAATATTTAGCCAATATTTAAGTTTTCTTCTAACCAATTCATTGAGTAAAAAAGGACACAAGAACTCTGAAGTACCCCAGTTGATAGCTGATAAGTATTTCTCATCATTGGAGTCACCTGATTATCCATGCTCATTGGGATCATAGCTTCAGAAGATTCCATTCAAAGCAATTTATTTTTATTTTAGTTAGATGTTTTATGTCTCTTCTTTCTAGCAAAACTTTTACAGCACTGTTAATGAGTAAAATTGACTAATTTGAGCTTTACATTTTTTGCTTTTGCGTTGGTGGAATACTACTTTTAATCTGGACCTAAGTGTTCAATAATTGACTTTTAAAAATTATACAAATAACATATGACTTCAATGTTATTGTAAAAATTCAAAGTGATGTGGTGGTATAGAAAGTAAAACATTCTATTTTCCTACATGTCTCTTAACCCATTTGACTTCAAGATGTAGTCTACTAACCACGATTTGGTAGGTATACTTTTATAGCTCTTTCTATAACATTTCACATGTATATAACAAACAACATTTTATATTTTACCACCAATAATGTTTTAGCATTGATGCTGAATATAGCAAAACATATTTTCTCACTTATGAGATTATATCTATAGAAGTACTTCTTTTACTTAGTGTTTTATATAGATATTTCTATATCTGTATATATCTCTCCCAGTAGTTGACTTTTTTATCTTAAAATTAAAGAATGAAAGTTTTTCTTTGAACCTTTGCAAGAATGAGTCCATCTCAGTAAGTTTAATAAAAATGATAAGTAAGTGTAGTAATCTTAGTAGCAACTAGTAATCTCAAGACAAATTCAGGGTTTTTGTTTGTATATTTGTTTTTGTTTTTATCTTTAGTCTTAGATTTTTTTTTTTTTACATCATAAATGATTTAGAAAAATTCATTCTGATTTATTTTTTCTTTCTTTTTTTTTTGAGTTGGAGTCTTGCTCTGTCACCCAGGCTGGAGTGCAGTGGCACATTCATGGCCACCACAGCCTCGACCTGCTGGGCTCAGGTGATCCTTCTGCCTCAGTCTTCCAAGTAGCTGAAACTACAGTTGTATGCCTCCATGCCTGGCTAATTTTTTTATTTACTGTAGACAAGGGGTCTTAATTATTTAAATACTGTAGATAAGAGGATTTGATTCTTTTTTTATGGCCTAATAGTATTTCATGGTGTATATATACCACATTTTCTTTAGTACAGCAGTGTACATGGGCGTGCAGATGTCTCTTCAATATGATTTCCTTTCCTTTAGATAAATTCCGAGTAATGGGTTTGCTGAATCATATGGCAGTTCTATTTGTAGTTTTTAAAGAAACCCTCATACTGTTCTCCGTAGTGGCTGTACATTCCCACCAACAGGGGTTCAAGACCAGCCTGGGCAACTTGGCGAGATCTCGTCTCTACAATAAATTAAAAAAAAATGAGCCAGGCATGGTGGTGTGTGCCTGTGGTTCCACTTACTTGAAAGACTGAGTCAGAAGGATCACCTGAGCCCAGCAGGTCAAGTCTGTAGTGGTTGTGAGCATGCCACTGCATTCCAGCCTAGGTGACAGTGTGAGCCTCCTACTAAAAAAACAAAAACAAAAACAAAAACAAACTGAGTTTACTTTCTCTGTATCCTCACCTGCAGTAGTCATTTATTTAGGCTTTTTTGATAATAGTGATCCTAACTGGGGCAGCATGCTGCTTCGTTGTGGTTTTGATTTACAGTTCCCTAATGATTAATGATGCTGAGTGTTTTTTTTCTTCATGTATTTGTTGGCCATTTGTATGTCTTTTTTTTTCCTTTTTTTTTCTTTTTTTTTGAGAAATGTCTGTTCAGATCATTTGCCAACTTTTTAATAAGTTTTTTTAAACTGTTGAGATGTTTGAGTCCCTTGTGTATTCTAGATATTAATCTTCTGTTGGTGAGTAGTTTGCAAATATTTCCTCTTTCTGTAGGTTGTGAAGAAATATTTTAAAGAAGATATCTAAAGTATATCTATTACATGCATTCTGTTTACAAAATGAATAAAAACTGAGTAAACAATAAAAAAATTCAAGTTTCAAAATAATTTGTTCTCATTGTTTTCAGCTCATTAGAGAACACATAATAAAGCAGCACATTTACATCATCAAATTTTATGTTGGTTCCAAACAATAGATGTTCTTAAACATATTGTGATGGTTGAATTACAGGAAGAGGAACATCAACTACCATTAAAAGTTTAATGTCACAACATTTACTTGGGAGAACTTAATGCAATTTAATTAAGATTAGTAACTTTTTTTATTCCTGGTAAATGTATTTTTGGAGAGAAAGCTGCAGTTTGTTATAGAAGTCACACCAAAGAGCTTAAAATTCTTCTGAAGCAGTTTTCTAGTGACATCTGCTGGTACAATGTTGAAATGAAGACAAAAGTATCTCATGGAAATAGTCATGGACGTTAAGCATGAAAGAAACAAATCTTTGTGTGCAGAGTTGTTTCTTTTACTATCATTTATGCTTCTAATAAACAATTTTGACATTTGACCAAGAGTATTATTCTGACAATGATACAATTAAGCTTTTTTATAGCTTCCTGTTCACAGTGTGCAATTCTAACCTGAACCTCTATAATTAATTGTGTATCAACAGAGTTATTTGATATAATGTTACAAAATGTTTTATCTTCTTTGTCTTTCCTTGCTTTGTTTCATATCATAAGTGGCACAGGATTTTGCAAGTAGAGATTCAGTAAATATGTATCAGTTTATGGTAGTTACTTTATGTTATTTGCATAGGTAAAATAGATCTAAGTATCCATGAGTTAAATGCATTTCTTTACGTCCACACAGCAGGTCGAGGCTGCAGTTGCCAGGAGCCGCCAACTGCACTCCAGTCTGGGCGACAGAGTGAGACTCCAACTCAAAAAAAAAAAAAAAAAAAAAAAGAAAAGAAAAGAAAATAAGACTTTATGTTAGAAGACAGGTTTTGTTTAGGGGAAATGAATTTTGAGTTTTCTTCTACAGAAGATGTTTTATGCATTTTAAGCTATAAAGAAATAAATATATGAGTGTGATCTCGTGGGTTTAAGTACTACATATGAGCAAATCAGACCTTGCTCCCCAGACCTGTATAACCAGCTGCTTCCTTCCTTAGCTTTGGCTTTTAATTAGCTAACGTACTTTTCAATCTTAATTTGTTCAAAACAGAACTTGTGATTTTTCTCCTTTAGCGTATACTTTCCATAGTATTCTTCACTTTATCAAGTGGTCGTTTTATCCTTTTGTTTGCTCAAATAAAAAATATTGCAGTAATTTGTAATTTCTCTCTCTTACCCTACATTTAAACATCAATTAATTCAACCAGCTCTACTTTGAAATAAATTCAAAATTGTACCACTTCTCTCTACCTCCCACTATAATCTAGATGACAGCAATCATCTTTTGCCTCCTAACTAGGTTCCTTGTTTTTTTGTTTTTGTTTTTGTTTTGATTTTGGTTTTGGTTTTGGTTTTGATTTTGGTTTTGTCAGAGTCTCACTCTTGCCCAGGCTGGAGTGCAGTGGCACACTCACAGCCCCCGCAGCCTTGACCTGGTGGGCTCAGGCAATCCTTCTACCTCAGCCTTCCAAGTAGCTGGAACTACAGGTGCGTGCCACCATGCCCGGCTGATTTTTGATTTATTGTGGAGATGAAGTCTCACCAAATTGCCCAGGCTATTCTCAATCCCCTGGACTCAGGCAATCCTCTCACCTTCTCCTTCCAAAGTGCTGGGATTACAGGCATGTGCCACTGTGGCCTGCTTCCTCCTTGCTTTTAACTTAGCCCTCCTGTAGTTTGTTTTCTATCCAGCAGCCACAGTAATTCTCTTAAAATTTAAGAAGGATCTCATCACTCTTCTGCTGAGAACTTTCCAAATTCATTACCTTGCCTAAAGGGCTGTGTGTAAATTGCAGACCACTTCCCCCCTCCACCTCTATTACTATGACCTCATTTCTCACCACTCCACCCCCTTCACCCCACCCTGCGTTTCAGCTACTTGTTCTTACTTGCCATGCAGACTCCTCATCACAGGCTTTGAACTTGCTATTGCTTCAAACTGAAATGCTCTTTTGTCAATTCATTAAGGTTTCTGATCAGATAACTAAGAGGCCCTTCTTGATCATGCTATGTAAAATAATAAGCCTGACTCCACACTGTTTCTCCCTTATCTTGTAGTTTTTTGCCATAGCAATTATCACCATCTGACATATTTACTTTTTTATCTCATGTCTTGTCCAACATATAATTAGAAGCTAAGCCAGTGCTGACACATAGTGGCCATTTAGTTAATATTTGTTCAAAGAAATCAGGAGCCTTAATGCTTAAATGGAGAATGTGACTTGATTTCCGTTGTGGTAACCAAGTCTATGGAATAGTGAAGAACCCTCTAATGTAGTTTGCTTTGTTTAAATCTTTATGTTTATATCGTTCTTTTACCATCTAACACATATTACAGTAGTGTTTCATAGTTAGGTTAATGCTCTTGGTGTCATAATGCAGGGCCATATTTCTATTTTTAGATTCTTTTTATGGGAATAATTGCTTTTTTATTCTTTTCACATAGACATCTGACCCTTAATTACATTAGCAAACCTTATATACATGAATGGAAAGAAAAATAGCACCTTTTGAATCCATGCTAAGTACTTTATCAATATGAAGTTCTTCCTACAGGGTTCTACTGAAAGAATTACACTTCCATCATAATAAAATTGTAAATTTATTTGTATATACTCCTTTTATATTTGAAAACTACTTTTTGATGTTTTGATCTGCAGTTACATTTATTACTTAAGGTCACAAGTATGCAATTCTGACTAGACCAAGTTGTCAGAATTTTTTATCTATTCAGCATAGCATAAAGATAAATGGCTGTCTTTAAATACTAATATATCAAAGCCAAAACTTGTTCTGAGATATATATAATCTTTTAATTAATCTACTGCTTTCTTTTTTCCAATCAATAGACCCATAGCTTACTTCCTCCCAACCTCACCTAACTAGATTATGGGTTTTTATTTATTGCAAAATACTTTCTTCACATGGAAAAAAGATAAGTTTAAGAATTTTAATGTTATAATTTCCCATGCACGTTTTTAGCTTAACATATGGTTATTTTGTCTTTACTTCATTCTGTGAAGGATAGATAATTATATAGTATGTTAACTAAATTCTGTGATTACATTTCTCACTATTAACATGACCACAAAATAAATCATGTTGCTTAATTTAAGTGTGTTCTTAAGTGTTTTAAAACATCTCTGTGCACATGGATTAAATTATTTTATCAGATTCTGTACTGCCTTCAATAAAAAAATATATTTTTTTATGCATTTTCTTTTTGACCTTTCATACAAAAGACATACAGGAAAAATTGCCCAATTGTATCTGAGGCTGCACTCTTTATCCAAGAATATCCAATGTCTAATATTTACATATTTTAGAGCATCATTGTATTACCAATTTTTGTAAGTTTCAAGGGATTTTGATAATAAATACCCAAAAACCCTTTATGGAAGGAGATCATACCTATAAAGAAGAACAAAGACACTGAATAGCAGCAATTTTTTTTTTTCTTTTGAGTCATGGTCCTACTCTGTCACCCAGACTGGAGTGTATTGGCATGATCATGCTCACTGCAGCTTAGACCTTCTGAGTTTCTGAGTTCAGGTGATCCTTCTGCCTCAATCCCCCTTGCTCCCCCCACTACACCTCCCTCACCCCACAGTAGATGGAACTACAGGCACACATTAGCATGCCTGACTAACGGGAAAAAAATATTTTTTGTAGAGCCAAGGTCTCTGTGTTGCCCAGGCTGGTCTCAATCTCCTGGTCTCAAGCAGTCCTGCCTTGACCTCCAAAAGTGCTGGGATTACAATAGTGTTTCAGGAGGATGTATAAGAGAAAACCATGACTTTTAAGTCAAACAAACTTGAACAGACAAATTCAGCTCCCCTTAAATTCTGACTGCCTTTAATTTTGTGATGTAGGTTGCTGCATTGTTTGAGCCTCTTTATAGCTATGGAATAGAGAAAAGCTTATCTATGGAGTTGTGATATAATTAAGTGAAATAACATATATAAAGGACCCCAAACAGTGCCTAGCAATAATAAAGCCTCAATAAATACTATTTGGAATCCTCTCTTTCTGCTCTCCTTCCAGCCCTCAATCTTTTCTGATTGGGTTAGATCAGAAGATAAAACTGTTGAACTAAACCTTAAAGCCTTTCTGTGCCTGCCAACTCTGTACTGCTCTGCATGCACTGAATTAATAAGTCAGGACCTTGAATTGACCTGCATATAATACCCCTCAGGTGTATGTGGCCTTTGTCTTCACAGAAGATTGGTCCCCTAGGGATTGGGTAGTATGAAGAATGCTCTATTCCCAGCCCTCCTTTTTAAGTCTGATGGAGCCCTTAGAAATTTATTTGAGTCTCTCTTCAACCTGTAGATCTGAGAGTTGAACCCTAAGTTATGTTAATGTGACATGGGAAAACATTATCATAATAATCATTTTGTGTAAGGCGACTGACTTCACTACTTGTTGCTTGTTTGACCATTTGTATTGTCAAGATCACTGAAGAGTTTCACTTTTTAAAACATTATTTTCAGAACCAATTTTAATAGCTATGTAATATAATACATGCATCTCAAAATGTTATTTTATGATTATTAATTTTTATTATTTTAGGTGCAAAGATGGTTTGAAAGGATTTACGTTTTCTGCACTTAGGTAAGTAGCATTTTACTTTTATGTTGAGAGTTAATTTACAAGTTAGCTTAAAAATACATAATTCCAATAATTATTTATTGACTCTATTTTTAAGTTGAAAGTAATTTTAGATGTCACAAAAGTATGTCCACTTTTTTTGTGGATAGTTCGTTGAAAGAGTAATTTATCAGATATCCCCCCTAAAATCAATGAATCAACTAGTATCTTTGGGGTCACCTTTGCGCCTTTTACTGTGGGATGTTAGAAAAGATATATAAGAGCTCTCTTCAAGGAATTTGGAAAGACAAAGCTGCATAAGAACAATGACCACAAAATTAAGTACTTGACTGTATGGCACCAGATTATGGGTTTTGTTTAGGGCAAGACTCACGCACCATCACACACACTAGATTTGAAGCATTGCTAGTGTTTTTTTTTTCACCTCATAGTGAGTCTGTTATTTAGCCCAGTAGTTGGCACATGGTATATACTGTAGGAATGTTTGGTAGCATTAACATGTATTTTATAGTTCATCAAGTGTTGTCACATAGATTAAAATGGTTTTAACAACAGTTCTGTGAGATGGATATTTTTATGCCCGTGTAACATGATGAGAAAACTGAGACTTAAAATGTTTGACTAATTTAATTTAACATCACTAAAGTAACTGTGTATACTGACTCCAAACCCAATGTTCATCTAGTTTATATCATAAATGTTGCCTATTTTATTATCCAGAGTACATACAGTAAATGCTTAATGAAGATTAGTAGCATGGTAATTTACTGCAAGTATTGCAGGGGAAAGTTAGAGTGGGCTTCAATACTAAGATAAATTTTTATATGGTTGTCTAATATAGTTATTTTGAGGATCAAATGAACTAAAACATGACAAATATTTAGAACAGTGTTTGAGTAGCTTTATTTTATTTATTTTTGGAGACTTTTTTTTTGTCAGGGTCTCACTGTCACCCAGGCTGGAGTGCAGTAGCATGATCATGACTCACTATAGCCTTGACTTCCTGGGCTCAGGTGATCCTTCTGCCTCAGCCTCCTAAGTAGCTGGCACTACAGATGTGCACAATCATGCCTTTTTTTTTTTTTTTTTTTAATTTATAAAAATTATTTGTAGAAATGAGGTTTTGCTATGTTGCCCAGGCTGGTCTCATACTGGGCTCAGGTAGTCCTCTTACCTCAGCCTCCCAAAGTGCTAGAATTACAGGCATGAGCCACTGTGCTGGCTAATGTTAAGTTTTGATAACTATAAGAGAAGAAGAAGAGCACTATGGATGGAAATGAATAATATTAGCAAAAGGAAGAAAATGGTAAATATGAAATATGAGGTAAGAGTGAGAAGATGAGCTTAATTGGTATGAAAGTTTATATTAGGGAATATAGAATATTTTTTTGATATGTATAGTAGGGCCAGATTATGGAAGGCCGGCGGGAAGGGGCGGAGGAGACAAACTTGAATTTGATAAAGTTGGCAGTAGGGAGCCACAAAAGGCTTTTGAGCAGAGTAGTTGACAGTGCTTCAGAAAAATAAGTCTGAGTATTTGATAAGTCATAGTCTTTGGACATTGAAAGAGAGGGAACCAAAAGGTAGAAAAACAAAATATTAAGGGCTGGAATTGGTGTGATTGTGGAGGATTAAAGAGAAAGAACAAAGTTGAGACTTGCAGTAGAAGAAAAGAAGACCTAGTGACCACCATTTTCCTTCTTTCTCTTCCCCTCCACCCCTCAATCCTAGCCAAGTATTGAAAACCTAAGTGTCTGAAAGAAGGTGCTGTTAGCATGCAAGAAAACTGATATGGGAGGGGACAAATGGAGTCCGCTGTATGATTAGGAATATCTGTGGTTTTAAAAACTCCATGGTAATAATAACTTTCTAAGTCATAATAGACAATAATAATTTTTTTATCTTTTTCGTTAAAGGATCATGAAATTTATCAGAAAATAAGTTTTTTATTATTGTCATTGTGTTGTCTATAATCATTCTGTATTAAGTTGAAAGTTTATAACAAAAATGAAAGTTAGTTTTCCTAAAGAGAAGGGAAAACTCTTCGTGGTTTTCCCACAGTTCTCCTTAGAGCCCCAGAATTCTTGCAGAAACTCAAAATATGTCTGATGTTTTTGTGTCTCGTCATCAAATCCACTTGTGACAGAGGGCTAGTTTGGATTGTTTTTATTTAACATTTTCTCTGTATTATGCAAAAGGAGTCAGGGAAAAAAGCTTAGAAACTCTTGCTAATATTCTTTTTGTTAAAGCAAGAAAATTGTTAGGTATTGTGAAATGTCATGTGTTTATAGTGTACATCTTTTTCTGCTAAGCAAATTATGTTTCATTTCAGATTCCTCATATTGCAAGTTGATTAGTCTCAACTTAATAAGCTGATTCTCAAGAATATTACTAAAAGCCAAGTATATTTTTAGTTTTCAAGTTTCATTGACAAAAAATAATGTAATGACTTCCTGACAATATGAAACTTAGGTGAGGAAAAATATATTCAGTGCCTGATATGTTTGAGAATGGTGAGATTTAAATGAAACACAATCTTTAAAAGGCTCATCTTATGTGGATCATAATTGCTGTATTATGAAAACATATTGTTCACTCTGAAGAAAACTGTCCTTTATTCACAAAGGATGAATATTCACAAAGTACCCCAGTTTAATATCTCCTAATTAAACATAGGGTAAAAAAACTTTAAACTATTTAAATTTCAGTTCAGCATCCATTTTTTTTAGCACTCCTCAACATGTGCAAGATAATATAGGAGCTAAAGTATAACCTTCATTTATATATACTTAGTCTACTTTTACTTTGCCCCAGGTCTTGCACTAAGCATTGGGAATACACTGGGGAATTAGTCAAATACAGTTTCTGTCCTCACTGAGCTTGTGGTCTGGTGGTGGAGATGAGACTATATTAATTGTAATAATGCTGATTACTGCAGATGTGAAGTGTAGGTTATCTTAGGAATATATTTTAGGGAGACCTAATTTATTGTCTCTTCCCATGTTGTGGGTAGGAGTAAAGGCGGAGAAGAAAGCAGAAAAATTATACAGAATTATAGAATAGGAAGACCCCAGTGCAATAAGACTCCTTAGAAGTTAAGTGCTATAATGCACAAATTACATTTATTTTTTGTGACGAGGGATGGGAAGAAGAGGGTGGAGGGTAGGAGCATTTAAGAAGGATTTTAAAGGGTAAAAAATAAGACTTTAGAAAAGATGGAGAGAATGATGTGGATAAGACAAGTAGCACAGAAGCATGGTTTATTTGGAGAACAGCAAGTAGATCAATTAGCTGTAATGTAATAATAGATTCTATTGTGAGCACATACTCTGTACTAGGTGATGTTTTCAGCTTGAAGTTTGTATTTAATTCAGCAGGCCATAAGCCAGTGAAATTCTTGGAGGATGAGTGTAGCAAGTTCAGATGTTCACTTTAGCACGTTTTTCTGGAAATAGTGTGTAGAATGATTTGAAAACTATCTGTGTATATAGATAATAGCAGAAGTCATAAAAATAGAGTCAAGGACAGAAGCATGAGAGAAAAGCCAGTGCAAGATTATGGAAGTGCACTAAGCCTAATTCAACATAGTTTAAAGCAGTTGCAAGTATATAAAACTCTGTGATTGAGAAGCCATGCTTTAGGGTCAGGCAATTCTGTATTCAAATAATTACTGATTGTTTATTGGCTATAGACAAATATTTAATCATGCTGCCTCTCATGAGAATTATGACACCAATAGTGTTGTTGTGAGGATTAAATGGTTTGATACTTGTAAAAGGCTCAGTTGGCACTGTGTCCGTCATGTAGCAAGTACTCAGAAAATCTTAGCTACTACTGTATTCATTAATTCAATATGTAATAATTAAATATTTGCCATATGCCAGACACTTTGCTTGATGTTGGGATATAACAACAAAGAAGATATCCATAGTCTCACAGGCCCCACAGTTTAGTGGGCCATGTGGGTTACTAAAGTGGTGCTTGCAGTTCTGGGAGTTCATTGGGCTCTCATAGCTTGGAGGAAAGATCAGTAATTTACCCAGGGTGGGTAGGGACAACTTCTCCAAGAACATGACATCTAACCTGAGCTAGTCATTCCTGGTCAATATAGCAACAGTGTTCTGAAAGGTCTGAGAGAAATTGTTGTGTCTATTCTGGCATAGTCTTATCCTTGTTGCTTGTAAAGAACAGTAAGTACAGATCATAAACTCCATGAACACCCACAAGTAAGAAACAAATTCCTCCATCAGCTACCAGTTTGGGATCTCTCATCCTCAGTTATTTTTTGTTTTTAATCTTTGTTATCTTAAACTTTTAAGTGTGCTATTAAAATTTTATGATAATTTTTGGGTAACTTTGTGAAAAAAAAAAAAAAAGAAACAAATTCTTTTAGACTGGCAGCCTCCAAGGATACACAGCTGCCATCTGGTGACAAACCCATCGTGCACCCCTCATGATTTCATAAACTGAATGTTCAAGTGTGTCCAGACTATGGGTTGCAGTTGTTGGTAGTAACAGCCTTTTCTTTCTCTCCTTTCTGAGTGTTTATATTTTTATATTCTGTTTGTCACAGGCCCCAAGTTCCAGAATTTTAATGTAGTGTTATTGATCTCCTGTTTTATCTATTTTAAAAATATTTTCTGAAACCTTAAATAAAGGATATTTGTAAGAGTGAAAATGTTTAAGGCTGTCAAACTGAAATAAGTATCTGTATATTATATGAAGAAGTCTTTATATTTTATATAAATAAGTCTCCATTTATATTTCTAGAGTAGATATTTAAGTAAATAAATGTTAACAGTTTCCTTAGGAAAGTTTGCTTATTCTTTACAAAGGCAATGATTATTGTAGGGCAGGTATAAACAGCAATTATACAAGCTCTGGGAATGGATACTTCTTGCGGAATATCTAATGGTGGTATTGTTTTTTGTTGCATTGTCTTTGGAAAAATGTAATCTAGTTTTGATGAAATAGAAATAATGTCATATCCTGTGTATATGATTTTTCCAAAGAGAAGTAAGTATGTTGGCATAACCTAGAGTTTTCGATTTTCTAATCTTATGAGGATACAGTCTTGACTATTCCTGATTCTCATTCTACAGTTCCCTCCATTTCTTTGTGTGTGTAGATGACCTGCTGCATTGCAGCTGTCCATGACTCCAAGTAATATCAGCTATAAATGTAGAATTGTGCTGTACATGAGAAATTTATTCAGTTGTTAACTATTAGCCAAATTTAGGGGGAAATATTTTTTGTGATTGACTAGTAGGCCTAAATTTATCCACTGCATTTGGAAAACTTTAGGACATGCAATGCCATAAAAAGTGGCATCCTAAGTTTTAGGGTGCTTCATAAAAAGTACTGTGCTGTATGTTACTTGGTTAATTTATGTTTTAAATGCCTACATTGTCAAACAAATTACTATTAAAATTTTCTTCAAAGAATGATTAGATTTTATGTAAACTGTGAAAGTACTATTTTAAATGATGATATTTCCCAAAATGTATTTGTTCATAAACAAAATCTTTTTCTTTTCGTCTCATTTTTTTAAGGTGAAAAATGCCTCACATTGTGCTCTTTTCTTTAGGTTCATTGTAGGGAAGGAAGAAATTCCCACACATTCTTATTTACCAGAGACAGCATATGCAAAAGTGGAACAAAAGAGAGAGAGGCATGAGGAAAAACCAAGAAGAATGAACATGATTGCTGTAGTCAGGAAACTTGTGGATTCTATGTAAGTTATTTATCTTGATATTTTAGCAAACTTTGTCACTGTTTTGTATGATATTTGTACCATGCCAAAGTATTTTTGTTTTGTTTTCTATTTAGGTAATGATAATCATTTTTTAATCAGAGACAGTATAGAATTTTATAAAGGCAAACAATGACAAATGAACGTTATTTATTATTTCTGGCAGGACTATAGACCATCAAATGCTTTTAAAATAGGATTTGCCTAAAATTGAAATACTTTTGTATTTCAAACCAGGCAGAATTATAGGCAACTATGATGGAGAGCTTAAGGAAACACATTAAGATGTACTAATATAATGTGCCAAGTATGGAGAGGAAAAAGAAAAGTTCTTGAGGTAAATTAATAATGAGCAGCAAACCTTAAATAAAGGATATTTGTAAGAATGAAAATGTTTAGGGCTGTCAAACTGAACTAAATCTTTACTCGTTTATTATATGAAGACGTCTTTATATTTTATACAAATTAGTCTTCATTTATATCTCTAGAGTAGACATTTAAGAAAATACATTTTAACAGTTTGAAATGAGAATATCAGCCAATAAAAATAATCTTTGTTGTGACATTTCAGAGAAAGTAGAATGAGTAGGCAATATAGAAAGTTAGGGGATTGGCCTGGCTTGACGGCTCATGCCTGTAATCCCAGTACTTTGAGAGGTCAGGGCAGGAGGATTGCTTGAGCCCAGGATTTTGAGACCAGCCTAGGCAACATAGCGAGACCTTGTCTCTACAAAAAATCACAGATTCAGCCAGGTGAAGTAGCACAGGTCTGTAGTCTCAGCTACTTGGAAAGCTGAGGCAAGAGGATTGCCTGAGCCTAGGAGGTCCAGGTTGTGGTCAGCTGTGATCATGCCACTGCACTCCAGTCTGGGTGATAGACTGAGACCCTGATGCAAAAGAAAAAAAAAAGAGTTAGGGGATCATTTATAGAAAGCTGAGATCCTTTAAGAAATCAGAAAGTTTATTTGACTCTTATTTTATCTCTACCAACTTTGTGACTTTGGACAAATCATTTAACAATTTGCATTCCAAAGTTCTTATCTATTAACGGGGTTAATCATCTCTCTTAAGAATTGTTGACCAGTAAATGAAATAGCTTCATATAATATATTAACACAAAACAGGTATTCACATTTTTACTGAATTTTAAGATTTTGCCTTCATCTTAGCATATACCACACCCAGAAGACAAGATTAAAGAAGGAAATAGTCGATTACAGGAATAATTGTGGTAGTGAATTTATTAAGCAAGTTCAAAAATAGCTGCAGGTTACCTTAGTGGAGAAAAGGAAGAAAAGATTCCATTTATGGAAATAATTTAACACAAATCAGAGGAGAATGCAGAGAATTAGTTATGTGGCTGAACGATGCCTTGGGGCATCAGAACTGGTCAGCTCATGGCAACGTTTATCAGAAGAGCTTCAGTGGGTCCATGGGTAGGAATGCAGATGCAGAATAATATGGAAGCCAAATAAATAAAATAAGAGCCAGGCAGGACTTGGGAAGCCATTTTAATGATTGACTTTAATGATGGAAAGATTAAATGGCAATACAGTTGCTCTCAGGGTTTAACTTCACTAGCAAAGAAAGTTTGACAATTTCAGTGTAGTTCTGGTAGCAATAGCTGAGAAATGTCTTTGAAAAGAACACGTACAAGTGTGAAGAGTGATAGCTTCCATGAGGCAGTCCCTCTCTGATTTGCCTCTTTTCAGGCCTCCAGCTTTAATCACTCAACAGCTTCACATGACCAGATATGCCATATCATTCTAATGACATAAGGGATGGCTGGTATGAACTGCTGCTGTCACCCTTGACTGGGAAAGGCCGCCTGGATTCTCCAGCTGCAATGCAGAATTGAATTTCGGAAAAGGTCTTGCGAATCAATTTGCAAATGGAATTGGAGAGATGCAGAGCCAGAACATTGCTCTAGAAGTTATTGTTACAAATAAGAAAAAATTCATGTGGTCCAACCGTGAAGATAACTAATTAGCTACAGTCTGCAAGAAGATAAGACTACTTATTTTGGAATATAAATCCTTCAAAGAGAAAGAGAGAGGGAGCTAGACCCATGTTGGATATTCTGTTTCCCTTTTTATGCCTGTGGTGAATAGTCTTGGGTTTAACATATCAAATAAATAAAATGAGTATGTCCTCCCAGCAGAAATATTTATTAAACACGAAAAGTTTAAGTGGCTTGCAATTAAATCACAAATAACCAACTTTTGAATTTTACCACATGATCTCTGTTTCTATATTTATTTTAAAAACTGAATTTTGAATTCTAATACTATATCATGTTTCTTTTCCAGATGTTTTCTCTCAAATATAATTAAGTATAAACTCCTGTAACCTGAGCACATTCTCATTATGATTTTTGCTCAAGTACTGACTTCATGGATGATTTATGACCATTATATTCTACAATAAGTGATTTAAAGCTTCCAAAAGATTTGGTAGAGTATATAAATAATGTATACATATTTTTATATTTAGTCACAAATACCAGTGCAGTTTTCTGTTCCACATTCAAGTATTTTAACTACAGTCACATATTTTATACAATGTGTCAAATAGTAAGCTGCAAAGAAAAAAAATGTGTTATCCTTATCCTTGCTTCTGTATGTCCTAAAACCCCAAAGTTGCACACATTTAAAATAAGTGAGTAATTTTTTTCTTCCTCTGTTCAATTTTTTTGTTTGTTTTTTGATTAGAGAGTTTTGAACAGATCTATACACATATACACACTTTAATTATAATTTTTTTTGGTATAATTTCAGATGCAAGCATGGACCAAGACATAGATGTTGTAAACACTATGAAGATAATTGCATATCTTATTGCATTAAAGTAAGTATATGGATGTATTTCGTTTCTTAACAATAGAGAATAGTTATATAAATAATTTATTTACTTAGAAATAATATAAAACTTAGTGGAAAAGTAAACATTAATAGTTGCTATCACTCTTGCATTTGACTTGAAGAGCAAAAAAGTTTTGAGAATAGGTGACAATTTAGTTTTTAATGTTCACTTTAGACAAATTTTTTTTTTTTGAGTTGGAATCTCACTCTGTCGCCCAGGCTGGAGTGCAGTGGCACACTCACAGCTACTGCAAGCCTCAACCTACCGGGCTTAGGCGATCCTTCTGCCTCATCCTTCCAAGTAGCTAGAACTACAGGCACGTGATACCATGCCCGGATTATTTTCTGATTTATTGTAGAGACAAGGTATTACCAAGTTGCCCAGACTGGTCTCAAATCCCTAGACTCAGGCAATCCTCTTGCCTCAGCCTCCCAAAGTGGGGGGATTACAGGCTTGAACCCCATACCCAGCCTCTTTAAATAATTTCAAAATTAGCCACTTTAACAAATAGCTTTTGTAAAACTTATAAGATAGGAGAGAAGATGGGGTATCAACAACAAAAAACAAAAATAAAGTCATTAAAATTTGTGTTTTGTAATGTGTCTTCTTTAGAACTATAGTCCAGAATAAGACTTCTGGCCTGTGCTGTGTGCTGACTGGATCAGCAGTCATAGGCAACACCATATACACTGTGTGCAATCTGCTACTGCAAATCTGCCTTTGGTTTTGGACTTTTAAAGCTATTACATTTTTTTAAGGCATTGAGGTAACTGGAACATGTTCACAGTTACTCTACAGTAAGAAAGCAAGCAGGCCAGGCACGGTGGCTCAAGCCTGTAGTCGAGTATTTTGGGAGGCCAAGGTGAGAGAATTGCCTAAGCTCAGGAGTTCGAGACCAGCCTGGGCAACTTGGTGAGACATTGTCTCTACAATAAATCAAAAAATAAGCCGGGGGTGATAGCACATGGCTGTAGTTCCAGTTACTTGGAAAGCGGAGGCAGAAGGATTGCCTGAGCCCAGCGGGTTGAGGCTGCTGTGGCCGTGAGCATGCCATTGCACTCCAACCTGGGCAACAGAGTGGGACTCCAACTCAAAAAAAATAAAAAATAATAAATAATAAAAAAAGGAAAGCTAGCTATGCCCACTGGTGTAAACTCCCAACTCCCTAATGTACTTGTGTGCTGGTGTGTTTCTCCCCACCCCCCGCCTCCCCCAAGGCCTGCCCTCC
>NW_007253514.1:576434-586259 GCF_000164805.1 Carlito syrichta
GCCTGCCCTCCTCCCTCCCTGATCACCACCAGTACTGGGAATAAAGTTATTTTCATTGCAGTTAGTTTTGCACAGGTGGTACCACCTGCTGCAAGTTCCTTCGTTTTGAATAGTGCTCTAACAATTCTGAGACTTTAGAAAGTTTATGTTTTTCTTGCAAGGTTTACTCCCCACTCAGTTCTTGAAGAAAAGAGGAGAGTTGTGCAATATCTCCATAGACAGCCTCCTTATGGTTACTCTAGAAGGGAGGAACTGTCCCACATTAGTGCTTGTGAATGTAAATGCCTGTGGCCCAGTGTTGATGGTGGCATTTGCCCAAGCCCACACTTACCTTCAGAATTCTCCAAAATGACCGAGAATAAAAGCAGTATTTTTTTCATTTGTGTAGGAGTTTCTGATACACTCTTTCCAAATTTGGTTTCCTTCCTCATTTTTAAAGTGGCAAAAAGAAAAAACAAACCCACCCCAAAACACAAAAAAAGCAACACTGCTGACAATCTCAGAGTTGACTGGCTCCCTAAGAGTTATTATTCTTTCCAACTGAACATGACTGTAGTTCAAAGGGAAACTTTAGGAGGAGAACTAAGAGAAGTATTCAGATTAAATCAGAGTTATTTGAGGAATTTGATGGTTGGGGGAAGTGATATTTAAAAAATCATATGAGAAAGTTAGAATTACAAAGCAGTAAAAAACTATAGTAATTCTTTCAAATGTGTACCAGTACAATAAAATTAGTAATTTATGTATGCATTGAAATATTATTTTATGTCCATGAATGTAAAACTATTTAGAGATCTATGATGAGGAATTTATACTTCAAATATGGTAGTAAAATGTGTTGACGGTACACCTCATTATTTCACAGACTTAGTTAACCACATGTTGTCATATTCTTGAGTAAATATTCATATTAATTGCATTCCCCTCAACTCAATGTGCTCCATTCACACTTTTTCTTGGTTTCTTATACCTGCCAACCTCTTTATTGGCTTTATGCTTTCTGTCCATGCTGAAATGTTTTCCTCACAGTAGCTCTTTACCTTTTGGGTCTTAAATGTCACATTATTTAAATATCTGCCCATACCACTCAATCTAATATAGATTGCCCTGTTAATTTCTATCCCAGTACCCTGATTGTTTCCTTAATAACATTTGTTATAATATGCAATTATTATGTTTATTTGATTCCTTTGTTATTTTCTCTTCCTCTAATAAGCATGGAAACTCCATGAAGGCAAGAACTTTGTGTCCTCTTCATCACTGTATGCCCAGCAGCTAGTATAATGGTTGACACGTTAATAGGCTTCCACAAATAGTTCTTGAATACATTAAAGCATGCATGAATGGATCTCTTGAAAATAGCACTCTCTTGAAAATGTAACATAATTGTGATCCCTGAATCCTTAAATTAACATAATAAGGTTATCAATGGCAAGATAAAAGTGTAACCATTTCATGCATTTAGCAAATACTAGGAAATTTCAGTTAAACAAATGCAAAGTAATTCACAGTAATTGACTGGACAGTTTAATTTCATGTTTTAATCAGAAATTAGATAGTTTCAGGTAAGTTAACCAGTGTTTCTTCATAGTAATTCAACTTTTTTCTAGAAAAGAATGCTGCATTCTAGAAAATATAAAGCTGACCTTTGAAACTTAGCAGGCAAGCACTGCTAAAATCAGTGGGAATGAAAGAGGAGGAGGATGGGTGACTGATGTTACAATGTATTTTTTGGTTGAACTGTCTATAAAATGCTATTCTTTTTGTTAATGTTTTGTGCTAATTGAAATTTTTCAGTCTTTCAGTGTTAATTAGTTAATTTTTTAGTGTTTTGGGCATCTAAAATTCATTTTCATAAATACTCAAATGAAATTGACCAATAATAGTTGTCATCTCTAAATAGTTCTTTTTTGCATTATAAGCAGTTGAAGGAAATGTAGAGAAATGTCGGCAGCAAATATGGATTTGTAATGGATTTGCTTTTTCAAGTTTAATTTAATACCTTAAAGCTGCCATTCCATGGAATGCTTTAGCCTGACTCAGTTGAGCACATAATTAAAAACCTATATATAATTATTTTTCCCCCCTGGAAAATTATTTTAACTTGTTTATCTTAAGAGTTGGTACCAGTCTGGGCACAGTGGCTCATACCTATAATCCCAGCACTTTGGGAGGCCGAGGTGAGAGGATTCCCTGAGCTCACGGGTTCAAGACAAACCTGGGCAACTTGGTGAGACCTCATCTCTACAATAAATAAAAAAATTAACTGGGCATGGTGGCGCATGCCTGTCGTTCCAAGTACTTGGAAGGCTGAGGCAGAAGGATTGTCTGAACCCAGCAGGTCAAGGCTGCGGTAGCTGTGAGCATGCCACTGCACTCTAGCCTGGGCAACAGAGTGAGACTCTAACTCAAAAAAAAAAGAACAAAAAAAACCCAAGAAGTTGGTACCAAAGGTGTAGACAAATAATGACATTATTTTTCTATCAAAAGAATTCCTACTTGTGCTAATGATTAAGAACAGTTTTCTGTTAAAATTTCCAAAAGCATTGGTTTTATTAACTGCTTTTGAATTTAGTGCTTTTGTATCTAAAATTCATTTGTGGTTTAGGAATTTAAAATCCCAGTTATTGTCAACAAAATGCCAAGAAATGGAATTTTGGTAATAGGCAAGGTTAGCCAGTGCTTTTTTAAGTCTTTCTAAATTGAAGAAAGTATACTCACTCCAAGATTTCACCTTTATTTTTAAGGTAATTGTTTTAAAATTATTGTTTGAGGTTTTAAGCCTTTATTTTAAAAATTGCTGTGCTATAAAACTTACATTAAACTTGTTGAGTCTTGTTTTGATTCTGAGATGGTAGAATTCATATTCCAGCAAACTTTAAAATTGGTTGTAAGTCAGAATTTTCTTCCAATTTTCTTTAGGGTTTCATCAGAATGTTTAGTGTGGGATACTTGATCCAGTGCTGCCTTCGAATTCCCTCTGCATTTAGGCATCTGTTTACACAGCCATCCCGGCTAGTTTCTCTCTTCTACAATAAAGAAAACTTCCAGCTTGGAGCTTTTCTTGGCTCTTTTGTTAGTATATACAAGGTAAGATCTTCAGAAAAGGAAAGAAAAATGGGAATTATTAGAATGAGATATGGCCTTAATTCATTTGTCTTTTTTTTAATGCTTCCTTCTGAAGTACAGTATTCATAAATATCTTGACATCATCAAATGCATATAATATATTGAAGTTATTTCCTCAATTAAGGTTGAACATATTTCTTCCTTTAAAATATTATTTGATATACTTGAATGTGTAGATGTGTCCCATTTACATGTAGTATTAAAGATTCTCACACACTTTTTTTCTTTTTCAATGCATAGACATCCTGAGAAAATATGAATTTTCTGATATTCTCAACATAAAAAATGATATTGGTATACCTGGATTATCTCTTTTTCTTAATCATATTTAGTGCCTGGTCATTAATTTAAACATGTTTTAGATACTTTTAGCTGATAGCAGCACTTGATACCATCAGTAAGGATCATCTATTGTAACTTATACAAATAATGATTTATTTTCCTTCTTCCACCCAAATATTATTCTTACTACACTGTCTTAAATAGCCAGAGTTAATATTCTTCTACCCCATTCTGTATGTTCCTATAAATGCGCCTACACATGCATAAGCCCACACTTGATCCTACTTGTAGAGATCATTCTTGACACAATACTCTGCAACTTTAAGTAATGACCTTCTGTTTAATGGAATGGCTCATAAGTAAATTATATTACTGACATTTTATTAAACATTTAAAGTTCAGATTCTAAACCTAAATATAGCTTCTAAATGGTAAAGTGTGTTAATTAAGGTTGACCTGTATATGTGTATATATACATGTGTAGACATATTTATACACAACACATATATACACACATATTTTGTTGTTCTTAAACTCCAAGAAAATTAATGCTGGAAAAATTGAATTCTAGAGCTATTTTAGGTAAAATAGTCATGTGTCATTTTATGTAAAAGTTTACTCATAAAACAGGTATGGAGAAAATATTCTGAAATACAAAGAGGGAGTTATAAACTATAGGTAATGAATCACTTGTTAGGAAATATTGCTAATATTAAAACATTTTCAATATGGTTTGACTAGGAAACAGTACCAATGTCTTTAAATATACAAGAGTTAAGAACATTGTTGGCCATTATATATTTATATTCCCATTCTTTGTTATTTCCCATGTTGCAGTGTTTGTATTTATTCTTAGCATAAATTCTTAAATGTTTATATGTGGATTATCTCCTTCGTTTTTGGCCCCAGGGTTGGTTTTTCTCCATCATCCAGCACATCTTGATGTGTGTCTTGTTTTGCTTTTTCACTTCTGTTACTATTTATCCACTTAGGAAGTATAAACGAATGGTATTAAACTAAGGAAAATACAACTGGGACAGAAAATCTCATAGAAAATATTCATACAGTATGTTCAAAAGCCACATGTGATTTTTCAAAACAAAGTTTCGATGCCATTAGTATCTTTGTAAGAATGTTATTAAGAGAAGAGCAGACAAATAAACCTAATGTTTTCTGTTTTGGGGTGAATTGACCATTCTCTCGTTTTGTAAGGTTTCTTTTTATCCCTCAAAATGTTCCTTTTTCTGAAGTCTACTATGTTTAGTATTATAGAGCTATTCTAACTTTCTTTTCATTAGCATTTGATGGTATAATATTTTCATTATTTTACTTTAATCTTTGTCTTCATTTTAAAAGTTGGTTTCTTTTAGACCACATATAGTTGGTTCTTTGTTTATTATCCAATCTGATAAGCTCTGTCTTTTAACTGGTGTGTTTATATTGTTTACATACGAAGAGGGACCCAAAAAAACTCGGAAATATCTTTTGGAGGGTGGACCCCTTGTATTACACTCAGAATTTGTTCCTCTAGATCAAATGGTCAACCAAAGTTTTAATCTGGAAGTTTTTAGAAGGTTGTGTCATGATTGGCAGAAGAAATGTCCTGAGCTATGACAAGCAGGTGACTGGTTTTTCTACCATGACAACACACCTGCCCATACTGCACTGAATGTTTAGCAGTTTTTGACCAAAAATGACATGACCCCCATACCCCACCCTCCTATTCACCTGATCTCACCCCAAGTGACTTTTTTTTGTTTCCCCAATAAAAAAAAGTCCCCAAAGGGAAATGTTTTGCCAATGTAGAAGAGGTGAGACACAAAACTGCAGAAGCACCTTTAGCATCAAAATCGAGGTGTTCCAAAACTGTTTTGAGCAGTGGAGAAATCATCTCAATAGGTGCATTACATCAAACAAAGAGTACTTTGAAGGTGACTGAAATTTAAATGTATAAGACTAAATACACAATAAAAAAAATAAATTCCGGGTTTTTAGGATTCCCCCTCATATTATGTACTTATGATATGGTTGAGTTTAAATCTATCTTCTTGTTAGTTGTTTTATATTTTTTCCATTTTTACTTTGTTCTTTTTTTTCTGCCTTTGGGATTGATTAAATATCTTTCTATGACTCCATTCTATCTTCACTATTGACTTATGATTTATACAACTTTGTTTTAATTTAGTGGTTGCCTTAATACTTATATAGATGTTTTATATTTATCAGCCATTCTTTAATGTTATACCAGTTCTTGAATAGTATAAGAACGTATGTCACTACACTTCTGATTCATCTTTCTCATCCTTTGTGCTGTACATTTATCTTTACATATGTTATAAACTCCACAATATATTGTTACTATTTTTGTTTTAGACCAGTAGTCATCAGTCTTATCTATAAAGAGAGCCAGATAGTAAATATTGTAGGCTTTATGACCATATGGTCTCTGTCACAACTACTCAGCTCTGCCGTTATAGTGTGAAAGCAGCTACAGACCATACATAAATGAATGAGCATGACTGTGTTCCAGTAGAACTTTATCACACTGTCATTAGAAGTTCATATAATTTTCACATCACAAAATAGTATTTTAGTTTATTTTTCATCCATTTAAAACTATAAGAATGAGTATTAACTTCTTAGCCATATAAAAACAGGTTACAGGCCAGATTTGTCTAGTGAACCATAGTTTACTGACCTCTGCTTTATTTATTTATTTATTTTTAACTGGAGTCTCACTTCGTCACCCAGGTTGGAGTGTAGTGGCATACTCACGGCCACCTCAGTGCTGACCAGCTGGGCTCCGGCAATCCTTCTACCTCAGTCTTCCAAGTAGCTGGAACTACAGGCATGCGCTACCATGCCTGGCTAATTTTTTTATTTATTGTAGAGATGAGGTCTTGCCAAGTTACCCGGGCTGGTGTCGAACTCACAGGCTCAGGCAATCTGCTCGCCTCAGCCTCCCAAAATGCTAGGATTGCAGGCTTAGCCACTGAGCCCAGCCGATCTCTACTTTAGACAGTTAATTTATTTTTTGTGCAATTCAAGGTTTGTTTGTGTGTTTTTAATGTGTCTTCTAAATTTACCTTCATTTTTCTTTTTTCAGAGCTCTTTATGTTATTAAATTTTTGTCTGGTATCATATTCTTTCCATGTGTAAAACTACCTTTAATATTTCTGGCTGGGTGTGGAGGCTCACCCCTATAATTCCAGCACTTTGAAAACCATCCTGGGCAACTTGGCGAGACCTTGTCTCTACAATAAAATAAACTAAAAAAATTAGCTGGTGGTGTATGCCCATGTTTTCAGCAACTTGGAAGACTGAGGTGGAAAGATCACCTGAGCCTAGCAGGCCAAGGCTGTGGTGCCTGTGAGTGTACCACTGCACTCCAGCCTGGATGACAGAGTGAGACTTTGACTCGGAAAAAAAAAAAAATAAATCTGACAGCTCAGGTCTGCTGGTAATGAATTTTCTTAGCTTTTATCCTTCTAGAAATGTCTTTATTCTACCTTCAGTATTGAGCAGTATTTTTCTCTGGATGTAGAATTTGGGCTTGACATAATCGTAGTTTATCTAGCTTTGTATCCATGTTAGAATGGAAATGGTGCTTTTCCCAGCATTCCATAGCTAGGCAAAAGTGGAATTTATGGATTTATTTTAAAAACTTATTGCAATAAAAATATTATTTGTAAATTCTTAATATTATCTATTCAGAGCAATCATTTTGTGAAAGATTATTGTTCATATTTTTTCCAGTCATGTGTTCAGTTTGATTTGGATAAAATCACCCATTAGCTCCAGGGACATCTAGTGAATCACTCATTACAGTTGTTTTTGTTTTCAGGCATTTTTTTTCTAGAAATAAAGTAACTGAAGTCATTGTATTTTCTCTTTAATACAGGGTACTAGTTGCTTCCTGCGCTGGGTCAGAAACCTAGATGATGAACTACATGCTATTATAGCTGGTAAAACAATAATAAAAAATGAACGATTTTTTTTTATCAATCACTTGTAGTAATGAATCAGAAGTAGCTTCCAAATTCATCCAATTTCTATGTATCTTTCTTTCTCTGTTATAATAGAATCTCTATCAAGGCAGTCACCAAACATTTTGTTTGTTATGTTTGACATGTTAAGGCACCCTTGCCATCTGGTGTTTTGAGTTCATAATTTAATGCAATATGACTTGGGTGTCTGCTCTGTTATAGGCCAGAAATCCTAGGGAATATGTTCCAAAAGAATGTAAGGTCTTATATAGCATAAGTAACTAATTAAAGTTCAACTAGATTTATTTTGAAATTTTATTTATGCCTCTTTAAAATAACATATAATAATAATGTTTAAAAGAACTAAATCATTTTATAATAGTAAAAACTAGAGATCACATTCTATAAGTACAATATATGTATTACTTAAGTTAGGTAGGTCATTTATCAGGTATTTACTAGTGATAACTTACTTTTTAGTATTCTGGCCTTACCTGTCCCCCTTGGTTTTTCATTTATAGCATGAAGGCAAAGGTATGGAGAGAAGTGTGATGACAGCATTAAAAATAATTTGAGCTATTAGGAGAATACATGAATAAATATTTTCTCTCAAAATCAGAAATTATACCAATAGCCTTTAAATAATTATTTGTCAGAATTGATATATTTGGCAAGACTACTGTTCTTTGAAAAATTAAATTGAAATGTAAAGTTTCTTGTTTTACATAAATAAGAACTGTTTGTTCCTAACTCTGAAAAAACTAAATTTAAAAATATGTAACAATAAGAACTCTCCCCATTTTAATATCATCAGGCATATTACTGTCCTTGTGTTGTAACAAGAGACAGTGCTATAAACCAATTCTTTCCTATGTAAGTGAATTCTGATGACATAATAACAAATAAATACTGTGTGATCTGATCTGTCTTTTCTTATTGTTTTAGGATTTTTGGCGGGTATATCAATGATGTTTTATAAAAGCACAACTATTTCCATGTATTTAGCATCCAAATTGGTGGAGGTAAGCAAAATTTTTTTATGTATGAACACTTCCAAAGGATTATAAAGTTTTATTAAATGCTAACTGCTTTAGCAGCAAGTATATACATATATCCCAATTACAAAAATAAATTCTAATCCTATAAAAGTATTTGCAAAGTCAATTCCCTTATTTTTTTCCTTCAAATATACATAAGTGTAGAAAGAAGAGTGTAGTTAATTCTCATGCACCTGTCATGTAATTTCAACAGTTATCAGCATTTGGCCAATCTCTTTTCATCTGCACTCCTCAGTTCCCCAGGTACTGAATTATTTTAAGCACATCGTTTCATCTTCAAAAAAACTTAGGACAAAGACTTTTTTTTTTTTTGAGTCAGAGTCTCAGTGTGTTGCCGAGGCTAGAGTGCAGTGGCACACTCATGGCCACTGCAGCCTTGACCTGCTGGGTTCAGGCGGTCCTTCCACTTCAGCTTTCTAAGACTGAAGACATGCATCATTACACTCAGCTAATTTTTTGATTTATTATAGAGACGAAGTCTCGCCAAGTTACCCAGGCTGGTCTTGAACCCCTGGATTCAGGCAGTCCCCTCACCTCTGCCTCCCAAAGTGCTGGGAGTTCAGGTGTGAGCCACCAAGCCCAGCTTAAGATAAAGACCTCTTAAAAACAAACAAGCAGATCAACAATATGACTGCAGTATAACAACAGAACCATTATCATAAATTAACCCAGTAATTCCTTAATATTATCATATATCTAAGAATTTACACTACTGCACTCCAGTCTGGGCGACAAAGTGAGACTTCGACTTAAAAAAAAAAAAAAATTTACATCTTCAGTGATTATGTTATGAATATATTTTTGCAGTCACTTTGTTCGAATCAAGAGTCAAAGTTTTTTAAAATTTATGATGGTACCTCCACCCCCCAGTTCTCTTCTTTTTCCTTGCCATTTATTTGTTGAAGATCTTCCATAAACTTAGTTCCATAAACTTTTCTGCATTCTGTGTTTTGCTGATTGCAACCTCACTGTTGTGGTTTGTTTCTTTAACTCATGTATTTTCTAAGCAGTTAACTAGATCTTGAGGTTTAAGCAAACTAAGATTCAAATTACTCTGGGGGGCAGCATGGCAGATATAATTTGCATTTAGTGTGGATTTGAATTTCATGTTGCATAACATTTGTCTCTCTTTCTGCAATGCTAAGATTGATCAGTGGGCCTAGGTGTTCACAGCGCCAATATAAGGATCTCCAGCAACCTTTCAGCTAGTAGTTTTAGTATCCATTAGTGGTCATTACCGGGATTCATTATTTCATAAGGGGTTGCAAAATGGTGACAATCTACTGTTACAGTTTCTTCTGTATTTATTCACTGGAATGCTTTTTTTTTTTTTTGAGTTGGAGTCTCACTCCGTCGCCCAGACTGGAGTG
>NW_007253514.1:586390-650636 GCF_000164805.1 Carlito syrichta
GGATTGCCTGAGCCCGCGGGTTCGAGACCCGCCTGGACAACTTGGCAAGACCTCATCTCCTACAATAAATCAAAAATTAGCCGGGCGTGGTAGCGCGCGCCTATAGTTCCAGCTACTCGGAAGGCTGAGGCGGAAGCATCGCCGGAGCCCAGCAGTTCGAGGCTGTGGTGGCCGGGAGCCGCCACTGCACTCCAGTCTGGGCGACGGAGTGAGACTCCAACTCAAAAATAAAAATAAAAAAATAATAAATAATAAATAAAAATAACCTTTTCTTTTTAACTATTTGGTTACTCTGGAATAGTTTGTTCAGGAAAGTCAAAATAAAATGCTTGATTACTTCTGTTTATTTACCAGTGTTCAGAATGAGTTAGTACCTTAGCATCCTTTAAAATTGACCTGTGAGTTTTTATTTTCAAGTATCATTATGAAGACATGGATTTTAACATATCTTATTTATTTTAACCCATTGCAATCATTATGCTCAAATTGTCTCCGTCTTTGGCCATGCAAGCTTCCTTAAGTTGATTCCTGTTTGGTTTGATATAATGCCATTATTTTTGATAGTTTTCTTGCTATAAAATAAGATATTCCAGGCTCATCTGGAACTCTTTCTGCCTTAGACATTGAATCAGACTTTTCTCTAATGACTCCTAGTTTCTTTTAGGGGGAAATCGTATTTAGAGGCTTCGATCCAGGTGCCAGAGTTTATTTGCTACAGGCTAGTTATTATTTCTTGGACTTCACAGTGAACAGCGTTAGAGAATTCCCCTTCCCTTTCTTTTCAGAGAGGAGGAGAAAATACATTTGGAGCATACTGATGTTTCCAATTCAGAGTTAAGATTATAGATTTTATTTAATTTGTTTGATATTTTAAAAAGTTGTATCTCTCACTGAAAATCTGTGTCCCTAATGACATTAAGATAATTATAGATTTGCTTTACCCAGGTGTGTGTGTGTGTGCATGAGAGAGAGAGAGAGAGAGAGAGAGAGAGAGAGAGAGAGAGAAGAGGAGAGGGAAGGGGAAAGGGAGGGAGGGGAGGGGAGGAAAGGAAGAGGAAGAGGGAGGGAAAGAGAGAGAGGGGAAGGGAAAGAAAAAGAGAAAGAGAGAGAGATTGAGAGAATGTATACATAATGAAATCAGGAAGAAGACAGGCAGGAGCCATATCATGTAGGATATTAAAAGCTGTGGTAAGGAGTTTTTGTGTTTTTTCTCAGTGCATTGGAAACCACTGAAGAGTTTTAAGCATAGTAGTGATAGGATTTGATTAACATTTTAAGGAGAACATTCTGTTATATAGAGGGAGGCAAGATTGAAACTGAGAGAACAGTTAGTCTCTGGCTAGAAGTGGTAGCGTGTATCAGGATGGTAGCAGTATAAATGGAAAGAAGTACACAGATCGAGTGCCCGTTTAGGAGTAGAGTTGACAAGATTGGCTGATGGAGAGGGAACAGGGAGTGAGAAAAAGAAAATAACCCTCAGGTGGCAAAAATATATTATTTAACACAAGAGGAAACCAGTATTGAGATCTAGTTTGTAAAGGTGTTTTACAGCTGCTTCCCAAAGTGGCTAGAGTTTTTTTATGCCAAGCAGTAGTAGCTGTTTCTTATGTTATGAGGCCATATCTGATCTAACAAATGAAACTGGCATATAAAGTGTGCTGATGAGAGCTTTCTTTTAAATTAAGGAAATTAGAAACTTAAGCTTATCATGTCCTTTTGTGTATTTATTTACTATGGTGTAATAGGCAATTATTTTTCTATGATTGAAGTTAATTTTATATCAAAATACTAAGTTACAATCTAGTGGAAGTGATATAAAAATCAGCCATATAGACAGTTTTTCTTGGAACTTAGTCAAATGCATCAATTTATTGAGTATCTATTATGTTCTCATTACTGTGCTAGGAACTGAAAAGAATATAGAAATCTAGGATATAATTTCTACCCTTCATTAACTTAGAATTTGATTCAGTAAAGAAGTTTTATAATATCTAATTAGAAACATTGTTATTTCATCTATCAAAAGATACTATTTCACTTTACATTTCTAGGCTGCTATTCTACCATGTCTGAGTCATGAATATATTACCATATATCTGTTTCTTATACTGTTATATTATTTTTAAAATAATGGTCAATAAATTGTTTACTTTGTTTAATAAACAGATTATAACTATGTGTATATCTTACAGTTCTTTTGTGTCCCAGTCTCTAATATACATTACTTTACATATATTTACTCCTCATGATATACTTTTTGGTTGATTTGTATGTGATATTTTTACCTCATCATTTCTTTTGTTGCTTTGCTCTTTGATTGTAGTAGTTCATATAGATTTTGAGGATTTGTTTTATCATAGGTCAGTTGGGATATAACTAAAAAAGAGTCAAATCTATAGAGCAAATATTAATACTGTGGTCTAGAATAGGTGTTCAAGACCATACAAAAATAGGGAAGAGAAGGTTGTTACCACTTGCCAGTGACTTTGTTTAGTTCTCATTCTTTTTTGTTCTTTTTTTTGTGATCACCCTTATCTTCTTGAACACATATTCTCTCTTGGATCTTTTCCCATGTTTCTTACTAGTTTTACTTTAGCTTTTCCATGTATCAGAAAACCCATTTCCATGAATTATCCCTTGTTCTAGCCGTATAAATTTACTGGCAGTTCTCCACATGTATGGATATATCATATGCTTTTATGCCTGCTTGTTACCCCTGCTTTTTCTCTCTTACCTAGTTGTTAATCTTGTGCATCTTATAAGACAGCACTATTAAAAATATGGTCAGCAGACTAGTGCTAGTCCATGAACTGTTATATGTTAACAGTCCATGACAAGATGAGTATAGTAATTGAGAGTAAGTGTTCGGGACTTTTTTTTCTTTCTTTTTTTTAAAGAGACAGAATCACTCTGTAAGCAATCCTCCCAACTTGGCTTTCCAAAGTGATTCTAGGCATGAGCCACTGTGCCTGACCTCTGTTTTGTCTTTAGAACCTCATAGTGAAAATCTGGTTCAGTTCTGTATTAAACATTTTTATAGCAATTTTTATTGTATTATAAAACATCAATTCATGACAATTAGAAGTTTATAAGAAATGTGGTTCTTATCTATTGCAATACTATGAGAAAGGGATTGACAGTAGTGGGAAACTGCCAGAGAAGGGGGTGGCACACTTCATCGACAAAGGTACCTGCATAATGAACATTTGTATACCTAAACCTGAATTATACCCCACATATTTAAAATACAATAAAAAAAAAGAAATGTGATTCTTCACTGCAGATGGTTTGAGAAGCATTAGTCAAATGTGATATTTTCTGAAATCCTCCTTGGTCCTTTGTTCCAGACAGAGTATTTGATATATCTCATATATATTTATATCTCTCTCTCTCTTATATGTATTATATATATATATATATAATATGTGTGTGTGTGTATATATATACACACACATATCTTACAGCCCTCATCATAGTGATATGTTTTGCACTAACCATGATTTATTCATTTTAATTCTGTTTCTGGCATAGTGCCCAGCATAGAGTTGATACCATTAAGTGTTCACTGAGTAAATGAATGAAGGAATGAATAGATCTAACAGGGAAGAGAGGACCCGAGCACTGTACAGAAAGTACTGAATAATGGCAATAAAAATAAAGTGCCATTGAGTTTATTACTACTGGGAGCTGGGCCTTGGAACAAGGAATGAGGAAAAGGGAAGGACTGCCACTTAACACTGTTATGGAAGCCGTGACACATGGTCTGAGCTCTGAAGTGGGTATTAGGAATATATTAATAGTGAGTATACAGCTCACTTATATTTTTAATGCTATTTAAAGTTTTTAAAAATATCTCTTGCCTTATGCTTGTTTTGCAGACAATGTATTTCAAAGGCATTGAAGCAGGGAAAGTTCCCTATTTTCCTCATGCAGATACTATCATCTATTCCATCTCTACAGCAATTTGCTTCCAGGCAGTAAGTATAGCTTTTTGAAATGAGAAATAGAATGATTTGTTTCTAATGTACATTAATCTAATGGGGAAAAATAAAATCTGGAACATTTGTATGTCCCAGAACATTTCTAGAGTATTCCATTTTAAGCTTGTTTTTTGTTTTTCAGCAAGATAGCTTGCATGTTTCAAATCATTAGACTTGTTAACTTAATAGACCAGGTTCTGTTTTATGAGCACAACAATTTTTAGGTTTAAGAGTGTAATTTATAAGTAAATTATTATTTCATTACCTTGTGTAGAATACCCCAACTTAATTATAATTTATTGAGAAAAAAGATCCATAGACATAAATATGAGTAATTCCATTTTTCTAATATTACACAGAAAATGAGGATGGGGGAAGAACTACTTTAATTGAATCATTGTTTAATCTATTTAAATTCTTTATTATTATTGTTGATGTTAATGGTTTTAGGGCTGTTGCAAAATTTTGGAAACGACTTTTATTTGCTCTTTCTCATGGGAATGCTGCCAGGTTGATAAACTCATTAAAACTAGTGAAGTGTCAGCTATGTGATGGGTACTCAATAATGCTTCATGATAGTAATGACTTTTCACTTAATTATTATTATAAATGCTACATTTCTATTTGAAGACACATTTCCAAAGATCCTTAATAGTTAGATAAACACAAATGCATGTCTTTATTATGAGTGTCATCACTTTTGTTTTAAAATACAATGAACAATACAGATAGAGGTAAAACTACTTTATTGCCTAAGGCTTCTGCTCACATTTCTGTTTATTAAAAGAAGTCTCAAATTGTATAATCTTAGGCTGTCATGGAAGTTCAGACCTTGCGACCATCTTACTGGAAGTTCCTTTTAAGGCTCACCAAGGGCAAGTAAGTGACTAAGATGTTTTAAATGTTCATACCAAAAAAGTAGTTTCCATAAAAATATTGTGAATGTCTTTTTAAAGGAATGTTCTTTCAGTGGTAAAGTAGGTATTTACTTATAAATCAAATATGTCCAACTTAATAAAAATAACATGAGGCATTCTTTGAGTGAACATGATTCTGACTATTCTTTTCCCTACACCATTTTAGATATTTTAAGTGTTCTAGATTAATAACATGTTGATTTGCTAACTGCTAGTTAGTTGTTACATAAATACTTAAATCTAACTTTTAAAATAATTAACTTGTTCTTTTTGAATAAAAGTATTAAACAGATTTATTAAAGATCATCTCCACATAATTAACTGATACCCATTTTGAAAATAATCATATTCTGTTGCTCTTGTTGTGAGTGTACTTTCCTCTCATGGTTTTTCATTTTATTATTATTATTATTATTATTAGGCTTGATTTTAATCTAATTCTCTGGGAGGCAGCAGTTTGACCTAATAGAAAGACTTTGAAGTCAGGCAGACCTAAGTTTGAATCCAGCTCTGGTATCTTCAGCTGACTACTGTGAGAAAATTATTTAACTTTGTGAGGCCAAGTTTATTTCTCTCTACAAGGAAACAATAATATATACATTGTATAGTTGTCAGAAAATTAAGATATTTACAGTAGCCCTTGGTACTTAGTAGGCACTCAGTAAATTGTTGTTAATATTACTATCAATAATAATAATAATAATAGCAAATGCTTGTATAGTGTTTACTATATCCAATATATGATTTTAAGATGCACACAACATACATATATACATACATGTATGAATGTATATATGTGATCCTTGAAATAGCTCTATGAGTTCAGTTTTATTGTTATCCCTGGCTTGCATAAGAGGAAACTGAGATGTACAGAGAGTCACACAGCTAGTAAATGAAGAAGCTGGAATAGAAGAAGCCAGGCTGTCTGGCTTCAGGATTTTTCCTCTTATCAATAATGCTAATGTGCATCCTTTATAGTGTTATTATTGTTTAATCTTTTTTTATCATTTAGTTTTCTTCACATTAATGAGTTTTACCAGTTTATTTTACAAGGGAACTTACTTTGGAAAAGAACTGAAAATCACATTGACTTTTGGAATAGTGATACTGGCCAGTGATTCAAGACTAATTTCATTTAGCTGTCTTCTAAATGCTCATGAATAGTCAGAGACACAAAGGCCCATCCTACACATTAACCAAAAGTGTATCTTTTTAAAATTTCATGTATCTTAGGCTAGGTAATGGATAATAATAAGGTATGTTTTTTTGCTCTGTTGTGTCTGTTAGCAATTTCAAAATCTACATGTTAGCTTATTTATTGTTTGTTTCATTTTCTATGAATTTATTCATCATAAAAATAATAATGAAGGTAATTTTTAATTTGATACAGTCTAGTGGAAAGAACTCTAGAAGAGTTTGAAATAATAATTATAATATCTGGGCTTTAAGGTCTGGGAATTATCTTTTTAAATAAAATATGAGACAGTGTACTTTAAAGAATATCCATGTGACTTTCTTTTTTTTTTTTTGACAGCAGGATGTATTGAGAGAATAGAAAAGCTCCCACAGTGGGAGGGGACACAAGGGGGTTGCCTCCATGTGACTTTTTAATCTACCATTGAATTTAGTTTTTTTGCCATGTCAGCCTTTTCTGTTTTCCCATCCCATAAAAAATAAGTCAAATAAGGTGAATTATTATATTTCATAAACTTTATTAAGTATTGTCCGCTGTACTTGTTTTACAGATTTGCTGTCATGAACCGAAAAGTCCTTGATGTTTTTGGGACTGGTGCATCTAAACACTTTCAGGATTTTATTCCCAAGTTGGATCCAAGATACACAATTGTAGCACCAGAGTTACCCACAGAGTTTTGTTGAAGATGACTGTAATTTATTAATGTGGCTAAATGTTTCATCATTTATCCTGAAGAGTTAATTATGTTGAACACAATGAAGAGGGCCCGAGCTCGAACTTCAGTGTTATTTCAATGAGAGATATTCTTTTTTTTGTTGTTTTTCTTACCAATCAGAAACACAGAGGCTTTTTAGGAAGATGTTGCTTAATAATTAAGCTTCCTTCATAGCCAGAATCAGATTCTGGATCACTGTAGTGATTGACATTATGATATATTATCGGTTAAATTATGTCCACAGGCAATATTAAATAATCTGTGTGGAAATGTAATAACAAATAGGAGTACACTTAAAATTACTTTAAAAGATGTCTTTAGTTCATTCCAATATAATTCTTGGTTAAAACTAGGATTATATCTACATTTTAGGATTTACAAAGGATCACGGGTACATGGATTTGGTCTGTACTTTTTTTTAACTTTTGAATTGGTATCTGTAGTAGTAGAATGCTGTTGATTTACAGTAACTCTTCACAAACAATGCTGCTTTAGTATAGAGCAATTTAATTAGAGAAAGTGGCCATTTTTACTTCAGGGATGCAAAGATGAGTCTCATGCCATTTGGATAAATGTTGTAGTATCCATGCTCTTATTTTCAACTGGTAACATCACCTCTCTCCATCATAAGTTGGGCTGTTTGGCAGCCTGGTGGACCTAATGGCAGGTTAAGAGCAAATGGAAATGGACACATCTGATAGAATTGAAATGTATGTTTTAATCTTTTACAGAAGCATTACACTTGAATATTTAAAAACATATATTTAAAAACAAAACTTTTAATCCTTCTCTAGGTTTATTATGTTTGTTTTCATTTATATGGATGTTATTCTTCATAACTCGGTTTATATGCCATTGTTGCTTTAGAAGGGATCAAAGTCCAGTGAACAAAGTCATTTCAGCAAGTTTGGCAGCTTGTGCCCTCTTAGCTGTTTAATAGATGTAATGGACGTTTTACAACTGAAATAATATGAAAATCCAGTGGTTGTTTAAAAAGTCTATTTCATCACTAATTTGATTCAGGTTTTCCAACCTTCTTTTAAAAAATTGTCATCATTTTTACTGTTAGAATAAAGAAGTGATAAAATACAGTCACTGCTGATTATGAAAGTAGTTCAGGACAGCTGTATTGAAATATGATCACTAGAGTTTTTCAGGGAAATGTTAACTTTTCTAAGTTAATAAAAGGCTAAAGTGGTTGTGATGTCTACAGTTAATGTAACATATAGGGATAGTGATATTTTTAAAATATAATTTTGTTGCTGAAAATTTTTTAGGCTGTTGTAAATTATGCAGTAGAACTTCCATTGCAAAAGGAATTATAACCCAGACTTTAAAAATACTTAATCCCTCATATTCGGTTTCATCAGGCCTTGTATACTTCTGTTTATATGTAATCCTATCCTTGGTTGTTATGACAAAGTGAAACCCAACAAAAAGACAGACTCTTTGGTACCATAGAAACAGAGAGAGCCACTTTAATTTGATCAAAATTTTGCATTGTGATTAACTTTTTCAAATTGACCTGTTCATTTGGCAATGCTGTTAAAGGATCATTTTGGTTTCAGACTTCAAAAGTGATTAATAAATTTAATTTTAACTTCGTATCCACTGGAATCAAAATGATGATTGGTACTGTGTTTACTTTTTAAAAATGAAGTCAAATTAAAGCACTGAGAAAGCACTGCTACCTGCACCTCATTTTCTCTATTCAGAACTTGTTTATTTATTTTCCTGTCAGATTAAAAGAAGGTTAAATTCATAAATTATTTTTATTGACATTAAAAGACTGATATTGAAAGGCAAACTATGAAATTTGCTGACATCATTTTGTGAAATTTTACTGATCAAAATGTGCATTTCTGCAATTTAGTTTTTTTATAAATTTCAGTTATTTCAAAAATTTTATATAAAATGTAAAATGAAATAGCTGTCATGAAGCAGAATACAATAATGAATGTATAGCTTGAATGAATAGTAACTAATTTGCAGTGGCAAATGGTGAAGTCCAGTTTGATTAAATTGAGACAGACTGTGAAGAGTAGTTGCTTGAGCAAACACAGACACTTTGTTGTTTTCCTGAAGACAATCAAAATGATTATCTTTCTACCTCTAATCAGGTATTGATTGACGATTTTTTGGTATTGTAAATAAAGTTAAATAGATCTCTCCATTCCAAAACATGTTTTTTAGTTCATTTATACTCTGACGAAATGGTAAGTTTTTCACCAGAACTGATTACAGTAAACAATAATATGCCCCCTTAGTCTCTCTGACATCTTTATGTAGATTGAGATTAAAAAACAGTTGCATTCAGAGCAGTAGCATTATGGTCATTTCATTGCTATTTTCGGTATTAATAAGATTCTAACATTAGTACCAACTGAGTAAATATTGAGATTGGAAGATAACAAATTGTCTCAAATCTGTTAGATTTTTCCCAGCTTTTCAGCTGACAGTTTCAGTGTCCATTTTATTACTTATCTCTGAAATGACATCTTTGGTTCAGTTTTCTTTTTTCATAAATTCTTTGTCTGCTTCTGTAATTTTTCTTGACGTGTAAACAGTTGAGACTCAGTTGATATCTAGTTGATTGTTTTTGCCTTCATTTGTTATTATTTAGTCAAATGTTTAATTCAGAATTTTATCTTGTTTTTTGGTCTCTGATATTTTAATTTACTTTTAACTAGAATGAGCATATCTTTTTGGATGGAACAAGAAAATACTGTGTGTGCAATTGTCACAGAGTATTTTCTTGTTGTGCTTGACTATTCATTTTCTTGTAGGTTGTGTCTAGGCTCACATTTGATTTAATAGTTAATGCTGACATAATGGTTTCTGCTTGTATTTTATCAAATCCCTAAGTTTCTAAGTTCCCTACTAATGCATAGGAATGAAAATCAACGTCCTTTACTCTCAAGGAGCTTTGTCCCCTTGCCTGTGTCACAACCTCTCCCTGGCATGGTCAGGAAGCCTCTTGGCAGCCTAAGGGGACGTGCCCACTGGAGCAGTGACCCAGTGGTCTTGTTGTTTTTGGAACAGAGAAGCTATCAGCCCAGAAATTCCTTGAATTCTCTCTGTGATTTATTTTTATGTGTATAAGTAGCAAGTTGTTTGACACAGCAACAAGGTCATTCATTGCGCCAGAAGGCAGAAGTGTACATTCCTTGCTGAGATATCTGATCAACTTTCTGTCCCCTGATGCCCTGACTTGTTGCTGTTGATCCCCTTGGTATTCATTTTCACTGAAAATTGATTCATTTCACTTAGCTGGAAAAGAGTAACCCCCAAAAAACAAAAAACCATAAGAAAAGGAATGAAAGGTGAATATTTTCTTAGGGATGGACTTTGAGTGTGATGAGTATTAAGGTTATCTTAATTATGGAGGTATAGGAGACTGTTTTTATAGTTACTTCAACCCTGTGCCTTCTTTTTTATAGTCCATTTTGTTGGTGCTAAAGCCATTGCTGGTACTAACTATGAGGAGGGACCCAAAAAAACCCGGAATGATCTTTTGGAGGGTGGGCTCCCTTGTAGTACAGACTTCCCTTGCTAGGTAAGTGTTCTAGCAAGGGAAGCTATTGGCTTCAGTGAACCTGCTAGTGTTGTTGTGAGAGACTGTATTCAGCTTTAGTGAATTTTTGGGGAGATTCTTTCAATGGGTTAGTCTATTTCATTATGGGTGATTTACAAGTGCACCTGTCTACACCATGCTGGGTGTTCAGCAGTTTTTGACCAAAAACAGCATGGCCCCTATGTCTCACCCTCCCTATTCACCCCATCTCACCCTAGGTGACTTTTTTTTTGTTTCCCTGTATGAAAAATGACCTCAAAGGGAAATGTTTTGCCTGTGAAAGAGTTGTAACAAAAAACAGCAGAAGCACTGAATGGCATTAAAATTAACAAGTTGAAAAACTGTTTTGAGCAGTAGAAAGAGCATTTCTGTAGGCATATTGCATCAGTTGGAGAGTACTTTGAAGATGACTGAAGTTTAAACATATCAGAGTAAATACACAATTTTTTGTAAATAAATTCTGAGGTTTTTTTTATCCCTTCCTTGTATACTCTCTTCTTGAGTTAGCAAGAAAAAGAGTGTCAGGGACTGAGGTGATTTGGATTCTAGGGCTGCATGGTACTGGGTTCCTATTTCAAGTTGTGGCCTCAGGTGACCTTGTAATAGTCCTGTAGTTATGAACAGGATATCTACAGAGAAATGAGACTGACACTGGCATATGACTGTTGGGAGCATTAGGGGAGGGAAGAACTTGGCCATGATGTAGCATGTGTCCTAGGACTACAGCAGGATAATGATTGGCCTTAAGCTTACAGCTGTGGTGAAAAGCATGGGTGCTATTTTACATAAAGGAAAAAGTGAGTGACTTTTAGTTGGAAGAAAGAATTTTCATCTGGTCTTTTGAAAATCTTTCTCTTGCTCTTTGATGTGTGGTATCTCTCTGGAAATCATTCTTTTTTCTTTGGTGTGGAATCTCTCTCTCTCTCTCTCTCTCTCTCCCCCCCCCCCATTTCCTCCCCACGTCTCTCTCTCTCTCTCTCTCTCTCTCTCTCTTTGTCTCTCTCTCAGAAATCATTCTATTTCTCTTTGGTGTGGGGGTTCTCTCTCTCTCTCTGTGTGTGTTAATCATTTTCTTGCTCTTTGATGGTATGCTGTCTCTCTCTTTCTCTCTCTCCCCCCTTCCTCTTCCATCTCCTTCTTCTCTCTCTCTTTTTCTCCCCATCTCTTCTCTTTCTCCTCCCATTTCTTCTCTCTCTCTCTCACGCTACCCACCATCTCCTCTCTGTCTCTCTCCCTATCTCCCCTCCATCCATCCTAGCCTTAGAATCTTCATGTGAACCTCTTGCCTTTCCCTATTCTTTGTCCCTTTGTCTTTTGCTTTTCTTCCCCTTGCTGGTGTTACCTTATGCAAACTGTGCTCTGTGGACTCTGAGAGCTTTGATGCTAGCAGGTCAAGTGAGAGGCTTCGGAAGGATCATAACAATGCAGTAAGCATTTCCAGGGTCAATGGTTTTTGATATAGCTCTGCATTTCTTAGGCAGGATGGTATAGAAGATAATTGCACAGATGTGTAAAGAAGTGTTTCTCAGTATGTGATGCCTTTATGACCAGAACAGTCAATCTCTTCTCTTATTATTATACAACCCCATAACATCACTTGACTCTCGAATGTGTTATAACTATACAGAGGGACAAGAACTAATTTCCCATTTTCTTGTGCTTTCCTCCAAATGTATCCTAAGTGAAATAATATATTAGGTTTTATCTTTTGTCCCTACAGGCCTGAAATCCTAGTAATAAACACAGACACATATACTATCTGGTCAGCAACAGGGGCATCAGACCCAAATACAATTTGTACTTCTTTCTGCGGCTTGCAAACCACTATGGCTTGCCTGTTCAATTTTGTGCCACCTGCCCCCTGCACATACACTAAAACATTCTCATCTTGTTAGACTGTGGGTAATAGTATGTTCTCTGGTCTTTGGCACAGAGGCATACCTCATGCCTCTACCTGTCTTGCTGAGACGCAACATCCCTCTGTGGCTGAGAGGTCCAGACTTTTACCAAGTAGGCCTATTTTGACTGAAATCACCCTACAGTACTACTTTCTTCCATTCCTTAATTTGGACCAGCTAACTTCTGAGATCTAGTTCCTCAATATCTATTAAACTTTTTTTTGGTCATTAATTAACCTCTTACATGAATTTTCTTTTCAGATTATTTTTGGTCACCTAAGACCGCCTTGAGGCTATAGAGAAGGATTAGTACTGAAGATTTAAAAAGCATGAAGTGCATCCTATGGTTGGTCATTAAGGGATGGGATGTCACATCTCAAGCTATATTTTTCCTCCTGTTACTTTCTTTACCTCACTTTCCTACCATATCTTTGCCATATATTTCTTCAGCTTGTGTTCTCAGAGAAAAAAGAGATATTTCTTTTCCTGTTTATTTCAGGGAAAATTAAAGTTAGATAATATCTACAAAGCTTCAGGAAGAAATTCAGTTGCTTCTAAATCTTACTCTGCAGTTTTTGAGAGCCTGTCATTGCTCAGGGAGAGCACTAAGTCTCTCATAAGATCACAGAAGACAGAATAAATGAATCTGGGAAACCAGTCTATACATTTTTTTTTTATTAGTACTCTTCCTATAACTTATAATAAATTTCACAATAGGATTACAGCCATTGTTCATTGCTTATCAAATGGCTATTTAATCCTTCTTCCTTGCTGATAGAACACTGATATTTAAGACAGCTGTATGCACTGCCCCAGGAATGAATCATACTTGTCCTAGGTCTTTCATGTCACTCCTTCCTTCAGTTCTAGATATTTTTCCAATCAGTCTTTTCTTTGAGGGTGGTCATGTGACCCAGTTTTGGCCAATAAGCTATAGTGGAAAATCTGAGAAACTCTTGGGAAAAATCTTTCCTCTATGTTTAAAGGAAAGTTCTTTACAGCTCTGTTCTTTTTTTCTTGTTCAGGACACTAGTATTAGTTAATGGGGTCTAGATCTATGCCAGTAATCTTATAAACATGAAGTAGGTACCAAGATGTTGTGACAGAAAAATAGAAACTATCCCCCAGATGACATTCTTGAGCCACTAAATTGATGCTGATAATCACAGAACCTTGAGCATTTTGAGAAAACAAACCTCTGTTTCTTAAGGCTGTAGAGAGAGCCAATAGGATGAATGGATGGATGGATGGATAGATAGATAGACAGACAGACAGAAAAGAGAAGAATTTTTAGGGGAATTGACTCACATGATCATGGAGAAGTCCCACCACAGCCCATCTACAAGTTAGAGACCCTAGGATGCTGATAGTGTGATTCATTATAAGTCCAAAAGCCTCAAAACTAGGGAAACAAATAGTATAATTCTCGGTCCAAGACTGAAGACTGAGACCCCCAGGGTGGGATAAGGGAGTGTTGGTTTGAGTCCTGGAGTCCAAGACTGGAAAGTCTGGAGTCCTGATGTCCAAGGGCAGGAGGAGAAGAATGTGTCCCTGCTGCAAGAGACCAATTCTTATTTTTTCTGTCTTTATCCTACCTAGACCTCTAGTTCATTGGCTTGTGACCGCCCATATTGAGGCCAGCAGATCTTCCTCATTTAATCCACTCAAACTCATGCACCAGTCTCCTCGGGAAACACTTTCACAGATGCACCCCAAAACAATGCTTTACCACTTCTCTAGGTAGTTCTTATTCTAGTCAAGTTGACATCTTCACAGGCTCTAGTAGTCAAGAATTCTGTTACTTTCAGCTAAAGACACTTCTAACTGACATATTCCAATCCCATACAGATTAGGCCTCAGTTTCTTTTCACTTTATATCCTTCCCTCCCTTGATTAAGAATTCTCTTTTCCTCCACTCTACTTCTGCTTGTGTGCTGAAATATTGTCATCTCTTCTTTAAAGGTTTAGCTCATCTTTTAAAAAAATCTTAACAGTTTATTATGATTTATGTGTTATTTTAAAAACATTAAACATCAATTCATTAACCATATAGATATGTCTGCAAATAGTCTACAAAACAGAACATACTCTAAGCATGTTTAAGTAGACAATCTGAAGTTCCAGATTTTTCATTCACTTCATTATTACATTGTGACAGCCATGTCATTTTAAATTTCAGTTAAATGATATACGCTTCTTAAATCCAGCTTTATTGTAGATCCCAGCTTCTGTGTCATCTTACATTTGCCCTCTGCCACTTTTCCTTTAGGGTTAAGATGACTGATGAATGGCAGGTCGAGTGCCATATTTCTGTTATACCTCTTCTCAAGGACTGTTTTCCCATTTACTTAGTTCTTTCCTATTGCTGGGACATTCCAGGAAAAGGAAACTCCAGAAGGATCTATCTGAATAAACATGGCTGTCCCTCATTCCAGCCACAAATGAGCAAGAAACTCCAAATAGAGAAACACCACTTCGCTGGGTGTGTTTTTGCATCCCAAAAGCTAAATCTGTACCAACAGAGCTGTGGGAATGAGTTCTTGATAAACAAGATAACATTGCTGAGCTAGTTTTCAAACTTGGTGCACAAACACTCTGTAATCTGGGCCACTGTATGCCAAACCTGTATGCTTGCTAATTGGTTCTACTTTGTGTATGCTTTACTCATCATGCAGGGATTTCTGCTTGTCTCAGTTGCAAATACCATGCCGTTTGCAGCTTTAATTCCCACGTAAGGGGGCTCCTCCAGCTACAGCAGCCAAAGCATATTCAATATCAACAAATTTACCAAGCAGACTGAAGTAGTCAGTAAAAAGCTGTCACCATGTGCTGCCTTCGTTACCCAGAAAGCCCTTTGCTGATCTTCTATCTCTGTCTTACTGAAGCAGTTTGCTAGTGCCTCCCATAAAGCACATTTCATTGTATTCTGATTAGCTGTGTATTTACCGTTGCTCTTTTAGATTGTGGTGTATGTTTATTCTCCATTCAGTGCTTATCCTCCATTTCAGTGCCTATGTCAGGCTTCTTTATGGGGAATGGAGTTAGGATGGAAGGTGGGTATTCTTTGCACTTGACTGTTGAATGCCTGTTAACTTTATGGAGTCCGCAGATCAAATATCGACCCATAACTGACCCTTAAAATCTGGAAAATATTATCCTTGTAAATGATTTTATAAATACTGCAAGAAATTGGCTCCTACTATTATCCTAGCAGCTATTGGAGCCAGTTTGGCTTCAGGTCTTAGACAAATGGTGTTGTCATCTATTTCATTTGTTTGTTTTTATTTTTTTCCTGAAAGAGCTGAAATTCTGGTTTGTTCCCCACTTAAATAACTGCCAAATCCAACCCAGAAGTAGACAGGGCAGGGCACAAGTCTCCCACTTCCCACTTAGTTTCACAGGGTAAAAAAATTACAGGCAGTTTGCCCAGAATTACATTTCGTGTCTGACTTTTCAGTAGTGTATCATGATTTAATTTTTTTTCTGTAATAGATAGGATCTTAGATATTAGAGAGAGGGAAGGTGTTGGGATCACTCTTATCAATATAGACAGGGCTTTAACAAATAGCTTCTTTTGATATTCATTTTTAGGGGAAAAAAGGAAATTAGAATTGAAGAAGTGTGTCTTTGACATATAGCAGATTGTTTGTTTATGTCACATTCAATCCTCACACCCTATGAAGTAGATATTACTAGTTCTGTTTTACTTGTTAGGGAATGGGGAGTCAAAGAAGTTGAAAATTTGTACAAGGTAACTACACTGGAATTTGAACTTAGAGCTCCAGGAGCTGAAAATTGAAGTTGAAGTAACATCTTTACTCTCCTCCCTTAAAATTAATTATATAACACTGAAATAAAATGTTGCCTCCAAATGTTGTTTTGATGTTTTAGCCTAGTCAAAAGAACAAGAACTAGATTTTCCTTCTTACCTAAAACAAATTTTAAAAATTGACAGTACCATATGTAATAAAACAACAGTTTTCAGATGTTGGTCATTAAACCATGAGGGGCAACAATCATGAAAGAGGGAACCAAAATGAGTTGAATCCTATGGATGTGGATTTTTTAGGTCAGCCTGGGCTTTGAGAGTGTCAGTTCAGTGGGTCAGCCAGCCAAGTCCCCAGAGAGGGTCATCTCAAGGAGCTGGTAAGCCTAGCCCTGGAAATGTCAGTTCTAATGCCCTGAGAGTGTTGCAATTCAGTGGGCTGGCAAGCCTAACCCCTGAGTGTTGACTGTAATGGCTGGCAAATCAAGCCCTGAGAGTGTTGTTGGTTCAGTGGGCTAGAGAGCCTAGCCCCCGGGTTGTCTGAGCTTCAGAGTCTTGCCTTCTTCCAGCAGCTCTCCTGGTTCAGCCGGCTCCGTCAGCTGACAAGCCAGTCTCTGGAGTACACAGCTCTTTGGCTCTGATGATCTTCTGCATCTCTTCAGGTCACAGCTCTTTATGGTCGAGGTTCTTGTCTCATGCCCAGGAAGAATGAGGGACATGGACATCTGGAAAGTGAGAAAGCAGGGTTTATTGAGAGGACAGAAAAGCTCCCAGAGTGGGAGGGAACCTGAAGGGATTGCCTGTCTGGAACCAAAAACCTCATACTTATATAGCCCTAAGTTCAAGCCGATTGGCTAGCACTATCGGGTGAGCTGTAGCTGTTCAGATAGGTCTGTATTAAGGACCAATCAGCAGGAGGTAGGGGTCTAATGGTGAGCTGATTGGCTGCTTTTCAATTCCAACAGTGAGTACTTAAGCTTTAGCTTGAGACTCTGGCAGGGAGCTTGTTTACTGACGCTGAGCCTGAGAGGCCTGCTGGAAGTTCACTGCATTGTTACCAGAGGACCCCCTGTCTGTCTGCCTAGTCTTTCTCTAGCTATCTCCTGTCTCACTATGACTACCCTAGCCGATGCCTAGAGAGATATTCTATATTGCAGCTTTAGGCAAGAGAGCTAAGAGGTTGAGGAACAGAGCAGAGAGTCTAGAGAGGTCAAAGTGGATGAAGTTCTTAGGACAGAGTACAAAAGGAGAGAGAGCTGCACAGTAAGAAAGCATGTTGAAGATCCCCCTTAAGACTTTAGCTGAGTACTTAGTGCACATGAGGAAATTACCAAGACTGGAGAAATAACCACATTAAAGGAGCAGAGGGAACAATCACTGAAGTTTACACAAGGCAGTGAGTAGTTTGTATTCCTGCTAGCCAGAGTATGAAACTTCGTAATTCAAAGGGTATTAAATAGAGCAGTCCAAAAAGTATTGTCTCATGGGGATCAAAATCAACCCTAGACTAAAGGCTTCTCTGACCTCAACTGTTGAAGCCTAAAAGCTCAAATATCTCAAAGTTCCCAAAGAACTGTCTATTAGAGCAAAGCACAAGAATATCTGCAGGAATGCAAACATATTCAATATGCAGCAAGGTAAATTTCAAAATGTTTGACATCAGTATAAAAGTTATTAGGCATGAAAACAGCCAGAATATACAACCTGTAAGAGGAAGGAAAAAATGGAAACAAATAATAGGATGAATCCAAAAGGATATTGTAACTATATGCCATCTGGTCAACCGGAGGCCAGATTGAACATGTTAAATAAGAGACATAGAAGATAGAAAAGTACTAGAAACTTGTAAGAGATGAAACTTGTAAGAGATGAAAAATACATTACATTAAAAATACACTGGGTGAGACAGATTAGACAGCAAAAGAAAAGATTGTAGAATTTGAAGACATAGCATTAGAAACAGTTCCAAACTATTTAGATTGAAACATGATAGGAAAGGATATGAACAGAGCTTTGGTAAGTGTGAGTCAACCTCAAGCAACCTGAGATACACGTAACTGGAGTCCTCAAATAAGACAAAATCAGTGTGGGAAGCTGAGGTACAGAAAAAACACTGTAAGACATTATGGCCAACTATTTCCCCCAAAATTTGATTAAAACTATAACCTCGTAGATTCAAGAAGCTCAATGAACTCAAAATTTACAAAACATGAAGAAAACCACATCAATTCATGTCTTAGTAGAATTTCTTTATATTATCAATAAAAAGAAAAAAAAGGCATTCTATTAATATATACAAAGGATCCCAAATAAACGTGACAGGAATCTTCTCATTGAAAACTATGGAAGCCAGAAGACAATGGAGCAGTGTCTTTAGCATAGTAAAAGAAAACAACAGTCAATCTAGAGCAACCTGCACTTTAATGAGTGTTTTAAAAAGCCAAGTAGTGTAAATGCTACCAAGTGTAAATATGATAAATAAGTAGATAAATGTAAAAGTTACTTTTAAATTTTATTAAATGATAATAGATTGTTTAAAGCAACAATTGTAACAATTTATAGTAGAGTTTGTAACGTCAAAATAAAAACAGTTACACAAAGTTCAGGAAGGGACGAATGGAATTACACTATTGTAAGGGCCTTATACTATGAAGTAAATACAACTTTACATGAATGAAAACTGCAGTAAGTTAAAGACGTATTATATAAACACTAAAATAAGTTTTTTCCTCTATAAATAAAATTATAGCTAATAAGCTAACTACAGAGATACAGTGGAATCATTGAAAAACAATTCAGGTAAAAGAGAAGAGAAAAGAAGTAGGAGAGAGGTGACAAAGAACAGATGAGAGAAAAAGAAAATAAATTGCAAGATGCTAGATTTAAACCTAACCATATCAATAATTCCATTGGTTGTAAATTATCTAAACACCAATTGTCAGACTGAATTTTTAAAAAACAAAAAAACAAGACCCAACTATATGCTAACTACTCAACCCACTATAAAGACAGGACTAGTTTTAAAGTGAAGTATGGAGAAAGATATGCTAACACTAATTTTCAAAAAGGAGACTGGTTATAGTTATAGTAAACAAAAGTAGACTTCAGAGCTGAGAGTATTACCAGGATAAAAGGTGAAGACAGTCATTTATAATGATAAAAGGTAAATTCAAAGAAGACACAATTCCAAATCAGAATAGAACTTATAAATACATGAGAAAAAGATTCATAAAACTGCAAGGAGAAATAACTAATCCACAAATATAGCTGGAGATTTTTAATACCTTCAATAATTGATAAAACATATAGACAGAAAATCAGTAAGTGTATAAACACTATTAATCACCTTGACTTAATTGGCAGTAATAGCACTCCATCCAACAACAGCACGTTTTTCATATACATTCGATATTGACAGAGACAACACTTTCTATGAAATAAATTGAATTTTTAGTTAAAAGCCTTCCCACAAACAAAACTCTAGGCCCAGTTGGGTCCACTGATGAGTTCCATCAAACATATAGGGGGAAAATATACCAATTCAACACACACTTCTTCATAACATTTTTGAGGAGGGAAAACTTCTCATCTCATTCTTTGAGGCTAGCATTCTTCTGATACCAAAACCAGGAAAAGAAATTACAAGAAAACAAAACTAAAGCTCAATATCCATCCTGATTATAAATGTAAAAATTCTTGAAATGCTAGCAAGTTGAATTGAACAATGAATGAAAAGGATAATACATTGTGATCAAGCGAGGTTTATCTCAGGAATTCAAGGATGAAAGTCAATCAATTGAAAAACCAATCAATGCAATTCATATTTACAAACAAAAAAGAAAAACCATATGATCAACTCCACAGAACCAAGAAAAGCATTTGACAAACTCAGCATCCATTTCTCATAACTCTTAGCAAAATAGGAATAGAAGAGAATTTCCCAAATGAGGAATAGAAAGTAATTTTTAAATAAGGGGCATCTACAAATATTTTATACATACTTAATTGTGAAAGACCAAATGCTTTTCCTCGAAGAGCATCAACAAGGCTACTCTTGCCACTTCTATTTAGCATTGCACTGAAGATTCTAGCCATTGCAATAAATTATGAAGAAACAGAGCCATTCAACTGGAAAGCAAGAAGTAATTCTGTCTTTAATGGCAGGTAACATGAGTATGGATATAGAGAATCTCATGGAGTCTGAAAAAAAAAATTAGAATGGATGAGTGAATTTTGCAAGCCAATTCTAAAATATATATGGAAATGGAAAAGGTATGAAATAGACAAAATTGAAAAAGAGCAAAGTTAGGGTACTTATGATACCTGATTTCAAGAGATTATAAAGCTACCATAAATAAGACATTCTTGTATTGGTATAAAGACAAATAGATCAATAGAACATCATACTGAGTCCAGAAATCAACCCAGGTATATTTGCCTAACTAAATTTTGTCAAAAGATGTCATGGCAATTCAGTGGGGGAAAGGATAATATTTTTTAACTCTTGTGCTGGAACAATTGGATGGACCTTTGGAAAAAAAAAAAGGAGATAAAACCTTGACCCTTACTGCAAACTATTACAAAACTTACATCATATATATAAATTTAATGATATAAAATGTATTATTTTGAAACTTAAATGTAAAACCTGAAATTATAAAACTTCTAGAAGAAAAAAATAGAGAAAATTTGTGTGGTTTTAGATTAGGTAAAGATCTCCTAGCTATGACACCAAAAGTGTAGTCTATAAGAGAAAGTTTCTATAAGTTGGAGTTCATCAAAACATAAACTGGTTTTCTGTTTGTTTGTTTGTTTTCCACTTATGAGTAAGAACATGTGGTACTCTGTTCTTAAAACTGGTTCTTAAGGGAGAGTGAAAAAACAACCCACTAGTGGGAGAAAATATTTGCAAATCACATATAATGTTATCTGCAATATATAAAGAAGTGTTGAGACTCATAGGGAGATTGATTTCTGGCATGACAGCATGAGAAACTCTACTTATTCTGCTGTAAAACTAATAAAAATTCTTTTTAAAAAACAATCATTTTAAGTCTCTGGAAATGGTCCTAGGAATAAGCAGAAAACAGACATCTCTTTGAGAAAGTTTAGTAATTGTCAGGCTCCTTGGCTCATGCTTGTATTCCCAGCATTTTAGGAGACTGAGGTGGGAGGTTTGCTTGAACCCAAGAGCTCAAGACCAGCCTAAGCAACATAGTGAGACCCGTGTCTATAAAATATGAAGAAAAAAATTAGGGGTGTGTTGGTGCATGCTTATAGTGCCCGCTACTTGGGAGACTGAGGCAGGAGGATCACTTGAGTCCAGGAGGTCAAGGCTGCATTGAGTTGTGATTGTGCCACTGCTCTCCAGCCTAGTTGACAGAGTGGTGAGACCCTGTCTCAAAATAGAAGGAAGGAGCGAGGGAGGGAGGGAAGGATGGAAGGAAGGAAGGAAGGAAGAAAATTCAGTCAGAAAGGTGAAAATCTGTAGTATTTGAACAAAGACTTCTCCTACTCTATACCCTCCCAGCTCAGCAAGGTAAGACTCTGGGCTACTGCAGACCACAGGACTCATTCTCTCTCCAACCTAGAGTCTTTTTTTTCAGGAGGGATTTTAGCAATTCTCATCCTCCCCTAGTAGCCTGTTGCTGAGGGTAAGTCCTAGGTGGCCATAGTTGAGTGATGGGAGCTCCCTTCTTCTTCCCAACTCATACTCATGAAATGGAGGTTCTACCTTGGGCATAGATTGCAGAGAATATAACCCTCCCCCAGCTTGTGAAGTGGTGGTTTCCTGCCAGAAGAGGCAAGCTGAGATGACTTCGGGCTACAGCCTCTCCCTACTCCGAGTTTGCAGTTTCCAGAGTGGGAGAGTCAGTTGGAGAGAAGCTTGCCATTGTCCTCACCTTCCAGCTCCAGAGTCAGGGAAAGATGGATGGGAGCCCTACTAGTAGCACTATCATCCCAAGGTGACTTCTGGCATAGTCAAAGCTGTCCCATCCTGAGGAGCAAAATCAGCAGCTTAACACTGTGGAGTGTCCAAAATAATTCAGTCAGTTACTAAACAAATTAGCTAGCAAATAACAGCAAGCCTCAGAGTGGGGTGTTTATGTTGCAATATGTTTTGTAAAATATTCAGTTTCCAATACAAAAGTTGAGTCATACAAGAAAACAGTGAAGTGTGACCCATACACTAGAAAAACAAACAAACAAAATAACCAGGGAACAGAAACTGCCAGTGAGAGTGGCCAGATGTTAAACTTAAGAGGAAAATATTTTAAAGTAGCTGTTATAAATATGTTCACAGAACTAAAAGAAAGCTTGATTTTAAAAAAGTAAAAAAAGTTGTGGTAAAAGTGTTGCATCAAATAGAGACTCTCCTATCCCTGAACCCCAGCCTAGGAGGTTCCAATTCAGTTGATGTGGAGAGGACAGGTTGAGGGAAAAGAGACAGTTTTTTAAAAAATGTAAATTCTGGACTTGAAAGTACAATAATCAAGATAAAAGATTTACATGAGGGGCTCACAGTAGATTTGAACTGGCAGAAGTAAGAATTTCTGAGCTTGAAAGTAGGTCAGTAGAATGGTCAGAGAAAAGTTGGACCCCATTAACATACAACAATGGGAGAGTGGGCACCATCAGTATTCATGGAATGGGAGTACTTGAAGGAGAGGAGATGAGAGGAAGAGGAGGGGAAGAGAAAGGAAAGGAGAAGAAAAAAATATTGTACTGGAAGAAATAATGACTGAAAACTTTCCAAATTTATTGAAAAACAATAACCAACGCATCCAGGAAGCTCAATGAACTCTAAGTTAGATAAACACAAAGAAAGCCATAAATAGACACATCATAGATAAAATGTGGAAAAATCAAAGAGACAAATTTGAAGGCAGCAAAAGAACAATAATATATCACTTTCAAATAATCCCCAATAAGACTATCAGCTGACTTCTTAGCAGAAATAATGGAGGCGAGAAAGCAGTGGCATAACATATTCAGAACTCAATAATAAGAAAACAATCTGATTTTTAAAATGAGCAAAAATGTGAATTCACTTTACAAAAAAAAGACACGAATGCCTTATGAGCACATTAAAAAATTCTCAACATCCTCGCAAATTGAAACCAGATGCAAATTAGATGCAAATTGAAATTGGAATGAGATATCACTGCATACTCACTAAAGTGATTACAATTAAAAAGACTGACTAAACCAAGAGCTGGTAAGAATGTGGAACCGCTTGAGCTCTCATATGCTGCTAAAGGGAAAGTAAAATAGAGCAACCTAATGGAAAGTAGCTTCTGAAAAAGCTAAACATACAGTAGTATAGGACTCAGGCACTTCAATAATAGGTATTTACCCAAGAGAAATGAGAAGTTATATCTGTACTAAAGACTTCGTGAATGTTCATAGCAGCTTTATTTGTGATCGTTAAATAATTGAAACAACCTAAATGTCTTCCAACAGGTGACTGGATAAACAAGTTTGGTATATCTATGCAATAAAATACTTTGCAGAAATAAAAAGAATGAAGCAATAATACATACAACATGTTAGTGGTTTTTAAAACCTTTTATTGTGAAATAAACATACAAAATACTGCATGCCAAAATCAAGAAACAGAATGTTGCCAGCACACAAGATTATTTTGTACCTCCTTGCAGACACAGATCTTACTGCTCCCAAAGATAACCACTGTCTTTTTTGTAATAACCACTTCTACCTTAATGACATTTCCAAGCAGTAGAGATTATATCCACTAGTAACTGAACCTTACATAAATGGAATTATGCAGAATATGTTCTTTCGTATCAGACTTCTTTCACTCATCTTTAGATTTACTACTGCATGTTGCTGCAATTTATTTTCATTTTTGAATAGCATTCTGAATATACCATAGACATGAGTTGTCCTTTTAGGGCTATTGTAAAAATGCCATTATTAGTATTTTTGTAAGTGGCTCTGGGTGCCTTGCATATACTCTTTTGTGAATTATAAACCTACATGTAGCATAAGGAATGTTATATCTTCTAGTTTATTAGATATCAATCTTCTCCAAAGTGGCTGTTCCAGATAACACTACACAGAGTTCTGTGGCAGTCACATTTCTTCCAGCCTCACAGTCTCTCAGCTAAAGGAACCCCAAGTATTGTACTCACCTCCCTCAGCCTGGCTTTCCCCTGGAATCTGACTCATTAATTCATTTTCTTCTTAGTTCTCTAATGTCTTAAAAAATATTTCTTTCATATTTTGTTTTCATTTGGAGGGCTGATCTGAATTGCCTAGTCCACTATTACTAGAAACAATAATTTATGAAAAAATTTATTATATACCTACTGTCTACAGACACTGCTGAGTACTAAGGGGTATTTCTCAACCTTAAAGGAGTAATTCTTATAGTCACTTGGGACTATAGGCCTAAGTTGTTCCCAATTATCCTAAGTGTAAGCTTTGCATTAAGATAACACAAGATGTCTTAAAGCCATGTGCCTAAATGTAGGGGTGTGGTTCCACAAAGTGTAGGGAAATAGGGAGAAAACTTCATGAAAATTTACTGAGTTTTCTCTGAGTACCAGATGGTCTCCTGAGAACTTTACATAGATTTATAATAAACACTAAGATTACATCTTCAAGTGATCTGTACACAGATGTACCATTAGCCATGGTATTTCAGGAACCTGGTATTTGGATAATACACCTACTTGTATACATTCTGGGAGAACTTGACTTATTTTATTTTTAGTTTTAATTTTTTCATAGAGATGGGGGTCTCCCTATGTTACCCAAGCTGGTCTTGAACTCCTGGCTTCAAGTGACTCTCTCTTGTTGGCCTCCCAAAATGCTGGGATTACAGGTGTGAACCACGGTGCCCGGCCCCAACATTTGACATTTATAGTGAGAGAAACCAGCTACTTTTAGTGTAAATATACTCAGCAGGTCATTTTGGAGTAAAAGTACCATTTGAGAGGTCCACTCTAATTGTGTAAAGTTAAGGAATTAGATACCCATTGTCCTGGAGTGTCAGTATAACTAGGACTTTGTGATTTTGTGAAGGTCAGAGTCCTTTTCTTCAAGACTTTGTTTAATTGTCACATTCTCCATGAGGCTATCCCATCTTACCATCTTAGACTCTTTAATATGCTCTACATTTTAAAGCCCTTAACACTCTTCAATATGCTCTATAGTTTGACCAGCCCCCCCGCCCCAAGAAAAAAATCTCCACAAGGATGGAGATCTTTGTTTCATTCACCACCATATCCCCAGAACCTGAGACTTTCTGGAACAGAGCGGGCATTTAGTAAGTGGTTACTGGACTTTATAAGAGTAATCACCTGAAGAAGCATAAACAGTAGGGTCACATTTGTTCCCCTCACTGGTGAAGTAACCCATATTAATTGCAGACAATTTTGAATTTTCTGGGGCTATTTTAGGGCCATGTTATTATTACTATTATAGGGGTTTCACTCTGCTGGACAATTTTTTTCAGTATTGTCTTGAATGTTTTTATACCAACTAAACAATTTTTTCAATATGACACTAAGAATAAGAATAGTGGGAAGATAGAACTGCCAAAGATAAGAAATTACATTCTCTCCTGTCTAAGATAAGACTCAAGAGTAATTTATCCTGGAATCACAGGCCAGAAGGGCCCAAGCCTTCCCTGTACAGACTTCTTTATGCGCTGCCTGCTGTCTAGTTGGAGAAGAGCACAAATGCTTTCCTCATGGGAATGGTGGTGCCAGTGCCACTCATAGCACACTTGAGAGTCTTACCCCTAGAAATCAGAAATAGTATGTGCTGTCCAGTTGCATGCCTGCACGTGAAGTCCATTTTTTTCCATCCTCCGCAAAGAGGAAGAATAATTTTACCCTTCTCCCTATAATGCTGCCAGAATGCTGTCTCTTGATTTCTCTTAGGTTGCTTTTCCTAACTTTTTCTTTCCTTCCTTCCTTCCTCCCTTCCTCCCTCCCCCCACCCCTTCTTTCTTTCCTCTTTTTTCCAGAGTCTCACTCTGTTGCTCAGGCTGGCATGTAATGGCGCGCTCATGCTTACTGCAGCCTCAACCTGCTGAACTCAGGTGATCCTTCTGCCTCAGCTGTCCAAGTAGCTGGGACTAAAGGAGCGTGCCACTATATTGGCTAATTATTATTATTATTTTATTTTATTGTAGAGATGAGGTCTTGCCAAGTTGCTCAGGCTGGTCTTGAACTCCTGGGCTCAGGCAACCCTTTTGTTGCCACCTCCCAAAGTACTGGGATTATAGGTATGAACCACCACTTCCAGCACTTTTTGAATTCTTACCTCCCTAAACTGTCGCCAAGTCATGCAGGAAGAGGGCTGAAGCTTTTTCTTTTCTTTCTTTCTTTCTTTCTTTCTTTCTTTCTTTCTTTCTTTCTTTCTTTCTTTCTTTCTTTCTTTCTTTCTTTCTTTCTGTTTTTTGGTTTTGTTTTCATTGTTTTCTTATCTCTTTTTTTTAACTTTTAATTTTTTATTTTAAAGATGTGGGGTACAATTCAGGATTAGGTATACAAATGTTCATTGTGCAGTTACTCTCGTTGATGAGGTGTATCACCCCCCCTTCCCCAGGCAGATTCCCACTACTGCCAATCCTGTTGAAACCTTTTCTAATAAGGCTTCCAGTAAGGCTGACCGCCAGGGGGAAATGTCTGGCTATGAAGCCAAGCCAAAGAATATCTGTTGCATGCAGCTACCATATGGGGGAGGGTGGGAGAAGATCCAGAGCTTTCTTTTGAGGAGCTTGTGACTGTCACGCAAATAATGGCTGGCTCTGTTCTTTGTGAACTATGACTTGACGTAGTGACCTCACAGTCCCTAGGCCTCCTCTGTACAATGGTGCATAGCCCACAGGTAGTTGTGGGGATTAAGCAGGGTAGGTGGAAGAAGCATTTAGAACAATGCTTCTATTTATACTAAGGGCTCAGTGAATGTTAGCAATTGTTATTTCCCATATCCTGATTCAGCAAACTTTTAGTGGACATGCATGAGGTTTGAGGCACGTGCAAGGAAATTTCACATTGACTTGCTAGTTCTATTTTCACAGCAATTTTGTGAGATAAATACTATTCTCCAAGTACAAAATAATTGAAGCAACTTTTTTAGGGCCACACAGTGCTAGGAGGACACAAGTTATAGACAGGAAGAACTAGAGGGTGACATGGACCATCAAATAAACCAGTTTAAAAAAAATTCCCCCTTCCTTCATTAATGAAACATGTCTCAGTATGGTGTCAGACTTTGTGGGAGATCTATGGATGAAGGTAATGTCCTTACCTTAACTATTTTGATAGTCTGGTGGGAGAGAGACTTTCCTGGTTACCATGGCTGTGTAACAAATTATCCCAAAACACAACACGTCAAATACTGTTTTATCATGGTCACACATTTTGCGGATCAGAAACTCAGAAAGACCACGGTGAAAATGGATCTCCTGTCTCCATGATTTCTGCCTTTGCTGGAATATAGTTGGGGAACCAAATGGCTGGGCTGGGATGGTGCCACTCACAGGCTTGAAGGCTTAGTTCAGTGAAGATTGTCAGCCAGAACACCTGCATGTGGTCTTCCCTGGAGTAATGGCTTTTCTCCATGACAACTGGGTTCAGAGAAGGAATGTCCCAAGAGGGTGCCCCTCAGAAGTGTTGCAAGGAGGCTAGATGGATGCTTCCAGGCCTTTTCTAGCTTCAGAAGTCTCACATTGTCGCTCCTGCCATATTCTAGTTATTGAAGTAGTCACAAGCCTGCCTGAATTCAAGGGGAAGGGAGCTAGGCCCCATTTCTTGATGGGGAGATGCCAGTGAATCTTAGGGTTGCATGTTAAAGCATAGGCATAAAATGGCTGTCACACGGACAAGCATTCCAGTCCAGTGTCAAAGGTCCTGTGAGAGGAGTCATCTCAGTGTGTGCTTTTGGGAACTGAGGGCGGCTCCATGACCTGCTTGTGGTCGATGCTCAGAGAAGACTTCCTGGAAGAACAGCAACTGGGGTGAGTTTTTAAGGACTGAAAACTAGCCAGACAAAGAAGGAGATGCAAGTGGCAGCTGGTGACAGGCATTCTGGGTCTGCTACAGTGATGAACTAGAGATTTTTTTCCTAGGGGCTTCTATCTCTAGCTATTCAAGGCCAGTGAATCACAATGCTGAAAGATGCTATCTCAAATGCCATAATCCTGAATGTTGACATATTGAAAGATCAAAAGCTAAAGATCAAAATCTCTAAAGTCTAAATCCCTAAATTCAAAAGTTTCTAATGTCTCAAATACTAAAAATCAGTCACAGGGTAGTTATATCATGGTCGGTAGAACTATGATCTTATAAACTGTCTTTCTTTGGAAATTAAGTACGGTTTAAAGAGGTGTATATGGGTGCCATGCCGACAAGGGGAAGACTTGTAGATGTAATCTTAGGTGCCAACTGACTGAATTGAGGGATCTAGAAACCTGGTAAACCATTATTTTGGGTGTGTCTGTGAAGGTGTTTCCAGAGGAGATTAGCATGTGCATCTGAGTGGACAAGGCAGGGAAGATGTGTCCTTGGTGTTGGTGGGCACCATCCAATCAGCTAGGGGCTCAGAGAGAACATACACAGAAGGTGAATTGCTTGCTCGCTCTCTCTTTCTGAGAGCTGGGACAGACTTTTCTTCTCCTGCCTTGGTGATCAGAACTTCAGGCTTCAGCTTTGGGTCTCTAGGTCATGAGGTTTGGGACCTTGAACTGTTACATTATCAGCTTTATTGATTCTGAGGTCTTCACTCTTGTACCGAGTCATGCTAACAGCACCCAGAGTCTCCATCTTATCAAGGGTTCATTGTGGGATGTCTCAGCCACCGTAATCCTCTCTTGTTATTTATATACATATGCTATTGATTCTATCTCTCTGAAGAACCCTGATGAATACAGATTTGGTATTCAGGAAGCCAAATATCAGTCCTTCTTCCTGCATTCCTTACAAATCAGTAGAAGAGATCTGTGAAACTATTCCTTTGCAGAAAGACTGATAAGTATACAAGGCTACTTCATGGTGCAAGATAAATGAATAAAAGCTAATTACTATGGTGCCTCAACACCTAAGCAATAATCAAACTTTCCAATGGGCAGCATATACTTACAAAATTACAACCACTTTCCAGATACAAATACAGTTAGTGTTTTGAAGATCAAGGAAATGGTCAAAACGCAAGTGAAAAATACCACAAATCCCCCCCTCCAAATCATTCAATTGTGAACGACTTCTGCCCCTTCACACACAGTGCCAATTCACTGTACTATGTATCGCATCTTCATATCACTTCTAATCCAGGAGGTATACACTGTGTAAATGAGAGAGGAATAAGCAAGAAGCCAGTTGGGCAGACAGGGTGAGTCTCCCGTAAGACTCCATTTTACCTGGAGAAACAGCTGCAAGCTGCAGGGTCCAGACAAAAGCCACACCCATTCCCTTTTCCCTTGCTTTCTCTCCTTTTTGTGCACTTTTCCCTAATTGACCTTTTCAATCCTCTCCCCTTGGGCCCTTTACGCTATCATGGCACTCTTTAGTCCTTATTACTGACCAATTAGGTTAGTGTATTTTCAGTCCCTACTATCAACCAAGCAGTATGCCCCGGAGGACTACATAACACTCCGTTCCCCCTCAGCAGCCTTCTCTCAGCAGCCCACTTGTGGGTCCAGCAACCCACTTGGGGCAACCCTCCTGGGCTCCCTCTCAGACCCCCTCTCGCTGTGAGAGTTGCACCACTTGCTTTCCTGAATTAACTCCGACTTGCTCACCCTTGGGTGTCCTCGATCCTTTATCCTCTTGGTCATGAGAAAAGAACCTGGGATTCATTGAGGCAAGAGAGTTGTAATCTTTCCTGACCAGGAAGAGAATTCTCCAAGCAAGAGCTGTAAATAGGGGAGTTAAGGGCCTTGACACTCCTTGGCACTCTGCAGCTGTCAGGCACCCCTGAGTTCCAAGGTGCCGTAACCGTTCTAGGTCATCACCTGGGTCTCAGGGTGCCATTGTGCCCTTGGACCTGTCCTTAGACCCCACTTGGGTCCCAGGCTGACGGTGCAGCCGTGATGGGACTGCAACATAAAGACTTTTAGAAAGTTCTAATGTGTTTTTGCATTTTTTATTTTGCAAATTTGACTCCATGGAAGTACATTATCGCCACATTAACTTTGTGTGTAAGTAAAAACAATAGAACTTCCTCAATAAATGAAGAGATGTCCTTTTTGTAAACCTGCATTTGTGAAAAGTAAAATTTCTCAAGCACTTGGCTCTTTGGGTGACTGCATATGTGATGTGACCCATTGCAGTGTTTGAAGAAAATTGTCAAAGGGTTTAGGTTGTTTGTCATGGTATTCCAGATGGCCAGTTATAAAGCTGGGTGCACACAATTACCAGCCACAGTGATATGTGTCTATATATTTTCCTTTTTAACCTATTTTTTATGAATATGGTTTGTCTGCTCATAACTGTTATACCCCTGAGACTGTCATGAGTACATCTGAGTGTTTATGCTTGCAAAATATGGACACTATTTTCACCCAGTTTTTTGTGTAAAAGTGGCCTGTGAAGTGTTCTACCATGTCTTTATATGACAAATAAATCCCCTTTAAGAGTGTAAATAAATACACCTAAAAGAATTTCCAAATTCTTTTTTTCTAGAGTTACATTTTCAGGATTTTCATCTTTCAGCATTTCAGCACTTGGGATGATGGCATTCAGGGTTGTGTCTTTCGGGATTGTGACAGGCTCCTTCGTAGGCAGGTCATCATTCTTCTCTGGGACTTGAACAGTTCAGTTTCTCTCCAAGGGAATGCTCCTTTTCTGTTTATAGAGGCTTGTATTTGAGTATTAATTCAATGCAGTTTTAACATCTGTTGGTGGAAACCCCGTCTGAATGTTCATGAAATGGGAGAGGTAGATCATTGTAATGTAATGCTGATTTTATGGACTTTGATTTCTTGTTTCAAAGCTGCTTTTTCAATTTTTTATTCCAAATCAGACTCATTTTCTTTCCTCAAGCCTGCCCTTTCCCTCTGTTCCAGCCCATGGTGGCCTCACTTCCCCCTCTTACTTAGGTGAAATCTTTTACTCCTCCCCTTTTCTTACTCACTAGCATCAAAGTCCTGGAGATTCAGTTTCCGTGATCCCTTGCATCTGTCCCTCTCTCCCTCTACCTACTCCATCTCTCCTGCCCACTGCTTCCTCACACTCGTGAATGTATGAATAGTGCCTGGCATGCAATAGGTCTGCTAATGTCTGTTGAATGTTGAGTAACTTATCTTGTCACCAGAACACTGCAGCCATTTTTCCAGACCAGACTCCCTGCACACTTGCCTCTTAAATCTTTAAGAAACAACCAAGTCATTCTTGGTGTTAAGTCTTCCAATGGCTTATCTTAGTCCTCAGGAGAAAAGTTCAGACCCAGAAAGTGGCTGACATCACAAGTTATCCTTCAAGTCCAACTGTTCCTGCAGCCCTGTACTTCTTCCCCAGCTTCCACTCCCCCATCCCCACCCCCCCATCTACCCCCTCCACAAAAGTTGCCCGTCCAACCCAAACCCTGCAATCACATTTGCTGCTCCTGGACACGGTGCATGTTTTCACTGCCCTGCTTGGAATGTCCAGCTCTGCTTGGAATGTCCATCCCTTTGTCATCTGCTGAAATTGCACCCATTCTTCCCACCCTTGACGACTCCTTAAAAATCCTCCTGAAGTTCAGGGAGTTATCACACCTGTGCCCCCATAGCTCACTGAATCTCTTTTGCCACCTATGTCTTATTTTGGTTAACTGCAAATAGCTGAGCATATAAGTCCCTTGAAAGAAGGGACCATAACCTGGTAACTTTTTTTTTTTTTTAGTTGGATGGCACCCCACCGTCGACCTGCTGGGCTCAGGTGATCCTTCCCCATCACCCTTCCAAGTAGACAGAACTGCAGGCGTGCTACCATGACCAGCTAATTTTTTTATTTATTGTAGAGATGAGGTCTCGCCAAGTTGCACAGGCTGTTTTTGAACTCGGGGGCTCAGGCAATCCCCTCACCTCGGCATCCCAAAGTGCTGAGATTACAGGTTTGAGCCACCGCGGTTTGGTAATTTTTCATCCCTTGTGCCTAGCACAGTGTATGGCACAAAGTAAGCACCTAATACATGGCAGGAGTCGTGTTATTTTTGATGGATATGCTACTCATTATTGTCATTAGTACGGTTATGACAAAACGATCAGCCGGAGCAAAGCCTAGACAGGGCGGAGTGCAGGGGGGCTGGAAAATGCCTGGTGTTGATGCGGCGTTGACCTCATTACAGTCACTCGGTGGTGACCGTCGAGATCCCGCAGCACGGGCTGCTTCTCCGGGACTGGTCATGCGGGTCACGCTATGTTTGGTCACCAGGTGGCGCCCGCGCTCCACGAGTGCTAGTCAGGGCGCAACCCGCAACCCTCGGCTCAGGCTCGGGTTTGGTGGCGCCTGTCCCGCCAGATGGGGCTCAGCCCTGCCACGCGTTAGTGCCGGGGGCTGGGCAGAATCCCGCAACTGGCCACAAACCCGGCTCCTGTTGTCCGACTTCTAGCCAGGCTCCACGCTTCACACGCATTGCTTTGAGTTTACTGTTTTCTGCAGACTGAGTGACGACCCCTCCCCTAGGCTACTTGTTTGGCCATTTGTAGGGCTGGTAGGAAGTTCTGGAGAGGTCCAAGTCTCGGACCAGACGGTCATAATTGAATTGTCCTCTGTCAGTCATGGAGTCAGCCTTTCAGTGAATACACCAAGGGTCCCAGATCTGAAAGATGTATCACTGTCCTGCCCCTGCACCCAACCCCACCCTCAGAAATGTCACACATCTGCCTGTCCCTGCCTCCACTGCCTGGCTTTTCCTGGAAGTAATAGGTGACTTGCAAGAAACGGGCGTCACAGTACGGGGCAGGGAGACTTGGGGTGGCCTCCTGCAGAGAGGATATCCAGGTATGCTGAGGCAGGTGAGCGGGATGCCTCTGGCCACCCCACTTCTGGAGCTGTCTCAGGCTTATCTCCCTAGCAGAGGCTTCCTTCCTCCTGGCTCTGTGGGCACCCGGACTTCGTCCCTGAATTGTCAGTGGGTGGCACAGCTCCTGGCAGTCTGTTCGAATTGTCAAAGGCTGTGGGGCTTGTTCTCACCTGGGGACCAGAACGCTTACTCTAATGGCAGTGAGCTCTTGGAACCAGAGGGGTGTCCTTTGTCTATGTTCAAGCACAGAGGGGCAGTGATTCAAACCCTGTATATTCATGTGTTTATGCTTTATAAAAACAATCACGTCTGTGCAAGGTTCTGGGAATAAATGATGTCTTGAGGTGTTTATATGGCCTGTGACACAGAACATATCAGGCTTAGTCCCTCCTGCCCCACAGCCCCACCCCCCACCCCACTCTGGGGAATGTTCTATACAGGAGGAACCAAGCTAGAACGGCTTCTGCTCTTGAGTTTGGTGTGTGGAGGCAGTCAGGACTGGGAGGCAGGGAAGGTGTGGGAAGTCACTTAGAGCCTGCTTCACAGGCACTACTCCTTTGTCCCCAAATCTTAAATTACCTTCTCTTCCACCAAAGAACACTCACAGGATAAGAATGCACCCCAGAGAGAACCCAAGACCCGGATCCTGAAACACAGGGAGAGCTGAACCTGCTCACATGTCTGGGTCTTGGACCCCAAAGGAGGCACACCTCCTGGCAGTTCTGGGGATAAGCTGTTGGCTCCTCGGGCAAACTTCAAGAAAAAGCACGGGTAGCAGCATAATTCCTTCTGTGAATCCACCGGGTCCCTAGCACCACGGGAAAAGAGAGCAGCCTGGAGTCAGGAAAGGTGACTGCCGGACTTGGGGCCTGAGGAGGAGTGGGGCATGAAGCACAGCTCGGGACTTTTGTCTGGAACACAGGAGGGCCAGGCTGCCATCTAGGCACAGCCTTCAGAGAGGAGGAGCTGGGAGGCAATGTGGGCACCCCCTGTGAAACCTAAGCTGAAATGCATGCTGGGAAACCCCGGAAGCCAGAGACACAGTGTTTCTATCCCAACTGTGAGCAAACAAAGCACTTTTCAGAACTTCAGACACATCAACCCCTCTACACACCTGCCCCTCTCAGGATGCTCATCTCCAGGTTTCCTAGTTTCTGTAGCCACACAAGCTGCCTGGCTCCTTCTCCCGGGGTGCCTTCAAGGAGAGTTGCCTTGGAGAGTCCAGGCCTGAAAGGCACGGACAGAGGGCATCTCATTTGCACCTGTGAACTCGCCACCAGCGTCTCTGGCTGGGCTGCCTCCTAGAGCACATGAGACAGCACTAAAGAAAGCACTTGCAGAGCACTGAGTTCTGACATTGCTCCTGGATTGGGTCATACTGAAGTAGACTCTTGTCCCAACACCCTCTGTCACTTTGTTTTATAAACTGCTTTGCATTTGTTTAATTCACATGTCAACCTGGACCTCTTCAAACTATAGGTCTTTTCTGTAGAAGTCCAGCGTTGTCCCAAGCTTTCTGTGTTTCCTGGGGGGAGGGCAACTCATCTCAGGAATACTCCCGCCTCGTGACCCTGGTCCTAACAGGAAACTCAGTCACTTCTCCAAGTGCTTATGAAAGTCCCCCTCATGCAAAGAGTTCATGAGTGTACAAGAATTTGCAAAAATTTTTTGAGAGAGACACATGGGTTAGCATCGTAGCCATGAAACACATCAAGGGTCTGGACTCCACCCTGGTGTGGGGAACTAATTGACCTGGACTTGCTCCTAACACATAGATGTGTCTTAGTCTTTATTCTCTCTTCATCCTCTCCTCCTTTCAGACTCCGTGCCTCTGTTTCACACTTCCCTCGCCAGAGCCAAACAAATCTTTCTCTTCCTTCCTAGGGCCACTTTAGCTGATGGTTTTGTGGCCAAAGTTCCTGTCAGTCTCTCGTTCCACTCCAATGTGCTTGTCAAGGTATTTTCCCCAAACAAAGACAATTCCTTCCCTAAGAAGAACTCCAGGGTCCGCTGTGAAGATAACAACATTTTCACCTCATGACATTTACCATACAGAATCCAAAAATATTTTCAACAGCTTTGATGTTGGGAGCAGATTTGATCTGGAAAAATAACCTACATAGTTAAAAATGGAATTATAAAGTGCTCAGAATGACCTGAGGGGAAGGGCATAATATTCTCCTAGAAATTCAAGCAGCCCTTTCCAGTAGCTTAGGCTGAAAGAGAGTAAGTGTGCACCTTCTTAATTTAACACCTAATGCCCCACCCCATGGGGCCTACTGGTGGGGGAGGCCTTTTGACCTCAAGCCCCTGCAAGCTCCTGAAGGGAATGGAGATGGGGCCTCACCCTGAATGTCCAGGGACACTGGAGCAATGGGGAAGCTGGTCTTGGGGGGCACAGAGGGCACCCCACTGGGCTGAGAACTGGGCTTCACTCCTCCCACTGTAAGGTATGCTAGCAGAGCACAGAGAGATTCCTAGTGCCCCAGGCAGGCCAGAGTTAAGGGACCCTCTCCTGCGTCCCTGCAGCTCACTGGCACTACCATTGTCATGGGGTGACCTGTTGACATGTCTCTCTCCTCTCTAGACTGCACCTCTCTGCCAGCAGGCACCAGGGCCAGTTTATTGCTGTGTACTGGTACACAGAAGGTTTATAATCAATGTGGAAAGAAGAGAGAAAAGAATGAGGGGATCCCTGGCTGGTGGTTCTGAGTCTGGTTTCTAGCTTATTCGCTACTTGCTTTGAGGTCTCTGGCAAGGCGACAGACCTCTCTGAAACTTCACTTTTAGAACAGAATGAGAATACTGTAAGTCTCCTACATATGAACAAGTTCCGATTTGAGAGTGCATTCCTATGTCCAATTTTGTTTGTAAGTCCAACAGAGTTAGGTACCCAACTAACACAATTGGCTATATAGTACTCTCCTGTAATGGGCTTATAATACTTTCTATACAAATAATACATAAAAAGCAAACAAACAAAAAATTAAAGAATTAATGTTACAATACAGTACCTTGAAAAGTACAGTAATATAGTACAACAGCTGGCATACAGAGGCCGGCATCACATTTGCAGTTTTGAAAGTTTGCAGCTTGAAAGTTTGTGTGTAGGGGACTTACTGTAGATGCCTGTCTTGAAGTGAAGTTATTATAAGGAAGAGATGTGAAGGCCCTTGGAAAGCCAGAAAAACAAGGAGCAATGACTCTCAGGTCAGAGGCTCACAGGCCAGTACCAGTGCCAGCCATGTCCCCATGTACAGAGTTTGACACAGTGCTTCCCCTGATTCCTGAGAGAGCAGTTGCACTTGCTCGCTGACTTGACTCGGTATAAATGGAGCCCCAGAGGGTAAGTCTTGGGCAAAGCACCGCCTCCCCCACCAGAGCTGAAGTTAGAATCGGGACTGGAGGCTCCCTGCTCCCTCCCAGCTGGAATAGTGCTCTGGAAAGGTGGGCGGTGCCAGGGAAGGCAGGTGTTAGGAATAAGAAGCATGTGTTGCAGAACCCACAGGGCTGTGCATGCTAATTTTAGAAGGCATTTTGAACATAAACTCCTGCTCTGAAATTCAATCAGGTAGTAAAGAAAAGAAAGGTTGGGCTGTATTCACAATGTAATTGCATTCTGCCCACGCTCTCTTCCTTAATCTCCCTTCCCTCACTCACCTCCCACTCATGCCGTTTTTGTCCTGCTGGTGCCGCTTGTGAATGCCCAGACCTCTCACCTCGTCTCTCCCACACGCAGTCCAGGTCAGCGGGCCTGATGTGCTGGAGTGTTAGAATTTATGTTTGAAGCTGAACAAATGAAGAGTGAATGAATAAATGAATGGAAAAGTGCATGACTAGGAGGCAAGAGCATCTGGCGGACAAATAGACTTTTGAACTCTTAATGACTCATGTGCTCGCTCTCTTCCTTTGGAGGGACCTTGCATTCACACAGCTCTCGTGTGGAAAGCAGGCTCGTGACACCTTTGGAAAGGTGGGACTCCTTAGTGGGACTCCACCTACCTGTGTCTCGGTCTCTTCACTTGAACAATAGGAGCAATATTAATCCCTACCTTAAAAGTTTTGGGGATGCCAGGCGGGCACGTAGTCACCACGGTGCTTGGTGAAGGGTAAACTCTCACAGTGTGAGAGACTCTGTTATGGGAGGCAGCACCAGCCTCCTCCACTGTTCTGCTCACCGCCTCCCTCCAGACACTTGTCCTCCACACACGGCAGGTACCTGCTTGGGCACAGATGTGCGTCCATGTTCACACTCGGCACACACTGCACAAATTTAACACACACACATCAGAGCACAGATAAGCCACAACATTCCCACATAGACACATACTCTTACTCAGGCCCAACAAATCTGAGAAGATGGTTGCTTCCTGGCTTCCTGTGTTACAGTATTGGTAAAATTTTCCAGTATTTCCTCCTGTCTCACTTGGTGTTCTTCACCTTGGCTTTGGTCACAGGAAGGCTTTCTCCACACAGTGGCAAGATGGCCCTTGCAGCCTCCACTCATCTGCTCCCAATTTAGCAACCTCAGCAGAATGAAGATTTTCAAAAATATACATCTGGAAGGAAGGTCACCAGAAAGATTATTGTTGGTCCCCCAAGGGCCATGTGCCTGCTGCTGACCCATTTGCTTTGGCTGGGGCACAATGGCTGATGTGTCTGGATCATGCATGACATCCTCTGTGAGGTACTGAGTGGAAGGGACACAACTGGGCTTTGCTTTCCCAAACAGAGCAGAGTATTGTAGCTCTTTGGATTTAAAAGACCAACCCCATTTTCTTTTTTCCAAACCTCCTTTTTCAGAATCCAACTGTCTGTCAGATGTTTTCTGCCTGGAAGTAAAATTATTTCAACTCAGCACTCAATCTTTACTCATTTTATGTTTATTTTTATAGCAACACTGATCAACACTATTTGACCCTGAAAGAAGCACCCTTCTAGGATTACAGTCTTAGGCGTGGGTTCTGCTTCCTTTCCTCCGGCTGAACAGACTCGTTCATTTTTCTGTTTCCTTAAGGCTCTTCCACCTCACTATTCCTTTGCACATGCTGTATCCTGTGCATCAATTCTGATTCTTCCCCTAGTCAATTCGTACTCATCCTTTACACTCAGGTTGAGTCACCTCCTTTGGGAAATCTTCCTTCATGCCTCCTTGTGGTGATTCCTGAGACCTTGGGAGTTCCTCTCTCCTGGCACTTGTCATACGTTTCTGTAATTATTGATTTTCTTATCTGTCTTTCCCCTATTCTGTGAGACCCTTCAGGATCAGGGCCAGCTCTTTGACTCTTTGACTGTGTGTCTGCAGTACCATGCCCAGCCTAAATGTGTGTTGAAACGAATTGAATCAATGGTTGAATTTCAACAAAGTAGTAGAACACAAGTAAGCAACCACATCCCACTTCACAAAAACCTGTATGTTGGCCTAAAGTCAGTGAGGGCCTCCTGCGACAAATGCCATCATTTTTGAAGTCAGTCCAATGATTGTGATGAGGATGGACATTAGAGTCACACTGATCTGTGTTCAGATTACATCTTTACCTCTTCCTACCTTTTCAACCCTGGGCATTTTACTTAATTGAGACACGGGCTCTTATTTGTTAAATGAGAACAAGTCATATTTATGTCATAGTGTTGTTTAAAGACTAAAATGAGAGAAAGCACATCAAACAGCTGATAGAATGTTATGCAGAAGCTCTTCCATACATCCCCTTTAGGCAGGTGACTATCCCCCCTGGGCAGTCTGGGTACAGCTGTTGTGTTGTTTTTTTTGTAATTAGTAGCAATGCCCTCTTTAAGAGGTGTCTTAGCTGGGATGATAAATTATATTGTTACCCTATTAATGACCCCTAACATACCATCTAACCTGCTGCCAACCAGGCAGACCTGACTTCTGGTAAAATGACAACTGGAAGCATTATCCCAAATTAAAGGACTCACGGTAAGAAGCAAGAGCAACCAAAAGCCATTGTCCCAAGGCAGATGGCCCTGTACGCAGTAGAGACCACTGCAGCCATCATGGCACTCATATGTGCCTGAGAGGTCAGTCCAAATGCCACCAGCCAATCAGCATCCTTCACACGCTTTGGCCTCCCAAATGGAGCAGAGTGCTGTAGTTCTTTGACTTTAAAAGACCAACTCCTCTACAATAAATAAAAAATTAGCCGGGTTGTGGTAGCGCATGCCTGTGCTTTCAGCTACTTGGAAGGCTGAGGCGGAAGGATCGTCTGAGCCCAGCAGGTCAACGCTGGGGTGGCTATGAGTGTGAGTGCCACAGCACTCCAGCCTGGGCAACGGGGTGGAACTCCAACTCAATCAATCAATCAATCAATCAATCAATAAATCAATAACCTCCACTCGGCACTCAATCTTTAGTTGCTTTATTTGTATTTTTATAACAGTGCTGATAAATACTGTTTGACCCTAAAAGAGGTACCCTTCTAGGATTACAATTTTAGCATATCTAGGCTAGCTGAGTTCCTTAAGGATGGGGACCATGTCTTGCTACCATCATGTCTCCATCACCTACCACCAGTGCTTGGCACATATTAGATATTTAATACATATGTGTTGGATTGATAAATGATGAGCATGAATATGAATAAAACCTTTGGTCTTGAGTGAATTTGCCAGACTGGAGCAGACTTTGTGCCATTCTTCTATGGCCCCTGTGGATGCAGGGACTGGGTTCATCTGGAAGGCATCCCCGGAAATGGGTGGGCTTGGTTGGAGATGTTTCAACTACTTGGTAGGAATTTCCTTGGGCTTGTTTTATGATGCTGACCACCACTGCTAGGAAACCAAACTGTCGTTTGCTCAAATGAGATCCTCCTGGGGAAAATAAATATTTATTAGCATTGTTAAAAAAAAAAAACAAAAACAAAAAACCAAACAACCCATGATGTGATTTTCTCATCTCTCCTGATTGTAGAGGCAGAGACTCTGAGAAGGAAACTTGAATGAGTGAGAGGATTGAAGGAATAGATGAATGAAGCAAGTAATGCAGAGAGTTAATCATCACACAAAAATAATCTACATGTCTGGTTCGTTCATTCGGTTTAGGATAGATGACTACTTGACTTTACCAGAATTCCTATTCCCTATGGAATGCTAAGGTTCACTCAGTCTTGGATTTCATGATATGTAACTCATATTAGTTAGTCAAAAGTTTGGTTAGAACAGAAGCCACTAGGTATTTTAAGTAGGAAGAGGTTTAATACAGGGAATTAGAGATTTCTACAGCCACTGGAAAGTAGAGGTTTCTGCTTTCAGAAAATCACAGAGTGCAGAGGTCTCAGGGAAGCTGCTCCCCTGACCTCAGCAGCTGCCTCCCCGAGGTAGGTATTTCCCAGGAGGCTATCCAGAGATGATAAGAAAGTTGGCAATTCCCTTTTACACCACCAAAAAAGGGTGACTCTCAGGGTGAATTCTCTAATGTCTGCCTTCTACCAATGCCCACATAACTGCAAACAGCCGCCCCTGGGAAATTATGACTTTTCCTTCTCTGCAGTCTTGTGAAATTCCCTCAAGGGCCTCTCCTGGACAGAACTAACCCAGAACCACACTGGAAAGGAACTCTTAGAAAAAGAGTTTCAGACTCCTTCCCTGAGTAGATGGGGTGAGGATGCTCCTGAGTTGATCACAGACAGTTCTGCACAAGAACCTACATTCATTCTTTCATTGATTTATTCAATGATAGTTAATAAGGAACTGCTGTGACTGGAGTCTGCACTTGTACCTGTCTTGTTTCTCTTACACTTTTGAACACAGTTCTGTATCTTTTAACTTTTTTTCCTGTCTTCTACTGTGTATAGCAAATTCTGGGTACAGAAGCAGATTAATGCACACTGATTACCCACTGATTTGTCTGACCTTGAATATTGTTAGCCTGCTATTTTCCGTGAAAAAAATGAAATGAGAAATAAAATTTATATATTTGTCTTTCTACATAGATAGATATTTATATATATATGTTGATCATATATTAGTATTATGAAGGTATAGCAGGCTAGTTAATGAAAATTTGAAAAAACTAATTAAAATTTAAAAATCATTTTTAGTTTATCATTTACCAAAACAACCTCTTACCAACATTTTTGGTTTGTTTCTACAGGTATTTTTTTTCTATTTTTGTCTTTTATGTACTTTTTAATGTTTTATGCCTTTTTCTCTTAATATTATGTATAGTATTTAAATGTTATTATGTTGGTAAAAATTTTAATAGCTGAGCAACAGCCGTTTGAATGAATTCATCATTGTTGATTTAATCTTTCTCTTATGTTGAGTATTTAGGTCATTTCCAATGCCGGGAATTGTTTAAGCCTTTTTCCTTTGGAAGTTGGCTGGTCGGTTGGGTCCTGAGTGAGCCTGGGTTTGCATTTCCTCTTTCTCCCTCTCCCACCCCTTGATATGAACAAAGGTCTGGAGGGTGTTGTTGACCCCGGGCTGTTAGTGCACAGTACAACTCCCACTCTGTTGGCCTGGCTGGACATCTTTGCCCCTGGAGACTCTCGCTTTAGTGCAGAGGAAGGAATCCAGGCCTGGGTGGTAAAGAGGAAATCTGGCTCGCAGTCCTGGCTCTGCCACTTGGGGGCTCTGTGACACTGAGCCTGTGTCCTCACTTCTCTAATCCCATTTTTCCTCATTTGAGAGAATGACCAGTTAGTCTATGCACCCCTCCAGCTGGGCTGTTCTTTTGATCTGTCTCATCCTAACCTGCCTTAGTATGACAAACTATCAAGTTACTTTTCCTGTTCTGACTTGATGAGCTGACTTTTCATTTTGGGGATGTTTGGTGGCTTAGCCCAGGGTAGATATCCACCTCTACACTGCCCCACCTTTGCCTGTGCAATTTTCTCCACGTGCATTACCTCTCTTCCCAGCTCAAAGATGACATTTGTGCCATGCCCATTTCCCTTCCCTTCTCCTACCCATAATATAGGCTGTGAATTGAGTGCTCCCTCTTGAAGAAGTCACTTCATACTGTGTCTGCTCATACTCTGCAGCTCAGGGCACTGGCCTCTTAAGGCTTTATGACACCTCACCTTGCCCTTGTAAATTCCTGGAGACACACATCATGTGTCTATAGCAAGGGGCCTGGCACATAGTGGGTTTCCATGACAGTGCTGAATAAGCATAAGAGTGCACCATCCACCATCCAGAGCAAGTGGCTTTTCACTGAGTCTGGAGCTGCAGAATAAACACAAGGACCCCCCTCCCTTTCCTCCACTGAAAAACAGGAAGTGACTTGGAAATTTCCTTTCTTTCCTTGTGGAGCAGGATGTACATTTTTAGTGCAAGGTTTTTCCTTATCAGCCATACCCATTTCCAGCGTCTCTTTAAATGCTAATTAGCCTCTCCCCAGGGATATCTGGCAGAATGTTTCAGCTTCACTCTGAATAATCCTCATCCTCTTTGAGCAAATACTCAGGTGTGAAGTGAGGTTTTACCTGAGGGCCTCTGGGCCACGGATCTGTTCTGTGTTTGTCTCATTTCTGTTCCCTTCACTGCTGCTTTTACAGCTCCTCCTTTTGTTTTGAGAAAAGGCTGTTCATATGCACCTGCCTATGTGGAAGTCAAAATAAAAGTAGCATTAACTCATTTAATTTATCTGACCACCTTTTCAGGTAGGTTTTATCATCCACATTTGACCATTTGAGGAAGCTGAGACCCAGAGAATTTTATCAACTTGCCCAAAGTCACAAAGACTACATGACAGAGGTGGGATCCAAGCCTGGTCTAAATTCCCTGGCAGTTTATGGTGCTGCCCAGTTAAGAAAATCAGCAACTATCCTTTACTGAGGGCTTCTGAGGGCCAGGTTTTGTACTAAATAATGCTTTATGTGTACTAACTCATTTGCGCTTTTTTTTTTTTTAGTCAGAGTCTCACTCTGTCACCCAGGTTGGAATGCAGTGGCACGCTTACAGCCATTGCAGCTTCAACCTACTGGGCTTAGGCGATCCTTCTGCCTCAGCCTTCCAGGAAGCTGAAACTACAGGCACACACCACCATGCCCCGCTAATGAAAAAAAAAAATTATTGTAGAGATGAGGTCTTGCAAGTTGACCAGGCTAATCTCAAGCCCCTGGGCTCAGGTAATCCTCTCTCCTCCACCTCCCAAAATACTGAGACTACAGGCATGAGCCACTGCCCCGGGCCTAACTCACTTTAAACCAACCCTCACAGAACTGTAGGAGGCAGGTATATTAGTCCCATTTTGGAGTAAGGTGAAGAAAGAAACTGGTGCACAAGTGGGTTGCAGCTTGTGCAGGGTCACAGGGCTAATAAAAGGCTTCATCTTAATGTCTGACTCGGACTCTTGTCTCTGTTCATGCCTCTTCTTCCTTTGGTGTCTCTTCACTTACTCAAGGGCAAGAGCTGAGTTCAAGTCATTGTGTAGTAAGTATCTGCTCTGTTGTTACAACCGGATCCTACAAATTGGCTGCTATCCCTTGTGGCTAATTAGGATATGAAAGACAGAGACTGGGAGAAAAGGGAGTGCTTGATTTCCGTAACCAGATTATAGGGAGACAGGTCAGGATCATTGCCAAAAAACCTACTCAAAACAACACAAATTCATTCCAGTATGTATACCCCAAATTCATAGCCCTTCACCTACCCCAAGTTTGAAGTCTATGTGCAGTTTTAGCATGACTCAAGATTTACATTGACAATTTTTGATACATGACCACTGACGTGACACAAAGTCTCCTGGTCATGTTGACATGTTAGATAACATTTTGGAATTTACAATATGTTCTTTTACAGTTTTTTAGAGGAAGGGGTAGACAATTGCAATATTCGGAAGGAAGGGAAAACATAATTGTAACAATCTCCTATTCCCAGAGCCCTGGCCTATTACAGTCTGATGTCTTCACATTCACACAGATGGAGAGGAGGTGGGTAATGCTCACTCCAGGCTTTCAGACACAAGTTTGTCAGCTTTGGACCACTCTCCTAATCATTAGGTGGTCTGGCTTGCTGGCTGTTTCTTCTTCAGCACTAGCAATGGCTTACTAGATAAAGTTGGCCAATCAGGCAAGGCTGTGCTAGGAAAGAAGTGGGAAAGGGAAGGGGGAGAATAGGAAAAATGTGCACTTTTCAATCCAAGCGGCTTTTACATTTAGCCCAACTGAGCTATAATAGAATACAAGTTTTTAAGTTTTTTCTATATGACTGTTCTGATATAACCAAAATGGCCTCCTTTCAGTCTATAACACTATCAGGAATGATTTAGGACAGACTGGAACTGGTTGCCCAAGCCCTGCTGGAAGAACTCTGTGGACACTGGGTCTCACACTCCAAAATATCTCTGCCAGTGGGCCACATGGTTCTGGTCTGAGGGACTGCATACAATGCCTCCCCTGGTTGTTCTTGAAGCTCTGGTTGAATAGAATTTTTCCACCCACAGGTGGAAGAGACTATTATTAGTTTTTCAAAAGATGCCATCAGACAAATGGCATTTTCCGTTGTGTGGACAGGGAGTCCGATGTCCTGGTGCTTGGGAGTATGTTTTGATTATGCACCTAGATTACAATGATGCCTCCCAACTGGCCTCCCAGAAACCTCTCTTGCAGTGCATTCACCATGCAATAGCCAGAATGATTATGAAAAAACACCAAGTAGGTGGTGTCCCTCATTCCCTGGAAACCCTTTCTTGGTGTCCCACTGCTCTTAGGATAAAGGGCCCAATCCTAGCCTGCACCCCCTTGTGGGGTGCCGGTCTACCCTCACTCCAGGCTTCAGCTGTACTGATCTCTTGGTTCCCTGCTTGGCTGTTTTCCACCTAAAGATCTTTTGTTCATGGTCTTCCTTTATTCTAAAATATTCTCTATGCTATGGCAGACCTCCTTCTCATCTTTTAAATTCAGACTTAAATGTCACTTCCTCAAAGAACCATCTCTAACTCCTGCAGAGCTAAATCGGTTTCTTTCGTAGCCACTTGTAATTTTCCTTCATGATATTTACCATAATTTATCATCACATATTTATCAGTGTAAACAATGTTTTAGTATTGCTTCCTAATTGAATATAAGCTTCCTGTGGGACAGGGGCCCGCCTGGTGCACTGAGCACCCAGCATGGTGCCATATGCATAGTCAGCTTTGACAAATATTAGTTAATTAGCAGTCTGATGTTAAGGGTTGGACAATTCATACCTTGCAAGCTATATCCTGCAGTCACCTGAATTTTTTCAAAGGCTAATTTTCCAGAAGCTGTTCTTGAAAACTTTTTCTCATCCAGATAAAGTTGTCCTTATGTGCTAAACATCAAGGGCTGTGGGAAGCACACAACTGGAAAGACTTTCTGCCTGTAATTAAATTATAGCCTAATAAAGTAAGTGACATGTTGATCTGTCTCACTGCTCACATATCTGGGACTGTGGTTTGCACACTAATTTCTGGTCTAAATCAATTAAAGTTCTATGAAGAAAACGCCTTCCCCCTTTTGAGCAGATGTAAGAGAAATGCATGGAGACTCATGGGAGACCACTGGGTTATTGAGGAGAGACTGGAAGGGACAGAGTGAGGGAAGAAGCCGCTCTCACAGCTCTGTTCTAACTCATTTGTGGCTGAGCCAGAGGCAGGTGAGTGAGACTCGGTGTTTAAAACCTTAGTCAACTTGGATTGTGGCACTGCACCTCACAATCTGCTATGGAGCTTCTTCGCTTTTAGGAGAGGCAAATAACAAGAAAACAAAAGAATGTAAGGGATTTGGTCTACACAGTCAGCATCGCAGAGCTGTCCCTGGTTAATCCAGCTTCAGCACAGTTGTCTTCTTCTCCAGCTACGATATCAGGTGGGGAAAACTGATGTGACAATGAAGACCCAGAGGCCTTGTGCCACCCTCACACACCTGAGATTGGCTTGACTGGATGCAGAATGCTCTATTTAGTTAGGCAGGAAAGTAAATCTATATCGAGATTCATGAGAATTTGACATTTCTTTCTTGCTAATTGCTACCTCACTTGCTATACCAGTGTTTCTGGAATGAATGCTATACCAAGGAGAGCCAGATGCAGTGTCTGTCCTCGAAGACCCCTACCAGTAAATAGAGTGGAAAATGCTCTAGACCAGACATGATTACAGTTTGGATTACATGCTCACCTGCTGCTACATGTGTGCATCTGGTTTGTGCTAAATAGGCTTTGTTAGGTCACTTAATTTAATCTATAGGAAGAGGTCCTGTAGGTAGGTGAGAGCTTTCTGAAAAAATTCTGTCAATCACTCATAGAAGAGGCAGGATTCTCAGACCAAAGGCTTTAGGAAAGGAGGAATAGAGAACTCCTGTCTCTCTCAGGTCCTCTCTTAGTTCTACTCTAAGGGTGTTAAGATGCCTGACTCACCTGTGGATACTCATCATGTGTCAGGCATTCTTAATATAGTATTTCCTTGAATAGTTCCAACCATAAAATGAGGGATTATTATCCCCATTTTTACAGAAGAGCAAACTGAGACTCTGAGTCATTAAGAGTTTCATAGCAAGCAAAGGATGGTCCAGGGGCTCAAAGTCCGTTTTAATGCATAGTCTGCACGTTACCTATGGAGTTACTGTGCATTCTGAGCAGTGGGTGTGGAACAATGATGTGCTGGTATCTGTTCAACAACAAGGTCTCAAGATTAAATAAATAAATGATGCTTGAATTTTCACCCATGTCTGTGGTATAAATACCCCCATCATGACCAATTTCAAGCTACCTACATGAAGACACTCACTGAACAGGGAGCTGGGGAGAGATACAGTTGGCAGCTGGTATGAGATGGCTCCCACACACCTCTGGAGCGAGTGACACATATTGTAGAAACAAACTAGAAGCTTCTATGGGTAGAGTCTGCAAGCTCTGTAGAATAAAACCTGTTAATGGTCAGGGTGAAACCCTGACAGTTTATTTAGTTACATATCACTCTTTTCTTTGTTTCCAACAAGTCTTTACTGAGCTCTGAACAAGTGCCTTTTTCTGCTCAACTCTACCAAAAGGAAATCAAGAAAGAAGGAATCTCCCCTACTCCCATCCCCACCATTCTATAGGGGGTGGCAGAGATGATGAGTGAGACATCCCGAGGGCACAGGGAATACTAGGAGATCCGGGCCTGTGGCTGCCCCTCCTCTTTTGAAAACCTTCTCCCATTGCCTGTCTTTGATTGTTAAGGGAGATGGCCATTTTCCTAAAGAAGTACTGAAAAGTTATCTAAGACAACTGAGCTGGAGCTCTCTCTTTCTCCCCCTTGTATGTGGCCACCTTTTGATCATCAATCCCAAGTTCATCATCACCCTTGTTTTCCCATTATTGTCAGCTTTCCCTCACAAGCGTTATTCTTAAATTACCTGTATAAGAATCACCCAGGATGCTTGAAAAAATGCATATTTCAGGCCCAGGAATCTGCATTTGACCAGCTCTTAAGTTGATGATTGTGCTCAATGTTTGAGAGTCTTTTCTCTAAAATATATTTTCTAAAATGCCTGCAGCAGAACCAGAAGTAATAACATGTTAATAAGCATGCGAAGAAAGGAGCAAGAAAGAGGAGCTTATGGCAGGGGGTCTGCAAAGAACTCAGAAGCAAGTTGTGGCCTGTTTCTGTAGAGTTCTCAAGTTAAGAATGGTATTGATATTATTAAAGGGTTGTTCTAAAAAATAAAGAAGAATATGCAACAGAGACCATATGTAGCCAACAAAGCCTAAAATACTTATGACCTCTGACAGAAGAAAATTGATCTCTGCTCTATAGCCAAATGAATTTCAGAAAGTATGAAAAAGATTAAATATTTCTAGGGTGTTATTTCATGATTTACATGCTAAGTGTGTCTAGTTTAAAAATTAATTAATCAGTACCATTATGTACATTATACTTCAGTTAGGCATTAAAAAAACATTAAACAAGTGTCTTGGCTGCAAGAAGACTTGGTCCCTTTAATTTACCAGTGTGCACTGGGATTCTTTAAGGAGGGTATGTGACATTTCTCAATCTCATTTGGACACAGAATCCCCTTTCGTTTTGTTTTTAATTATAGAGCATATTGTAGAACTAGTGTCCTGTGGAATATGTCCTGAGAAATATTTTTCTAAACAAACTAATTCCGATGCAGATTTGGCAACAAGTTTCCCTTGACACATTTATCATACTGTGTTCCTTTGTCTTCATCAGGAATGCCGTTCAATCCATTTGTCCCGGCTTTCTGTTCAAGTCTTCTGTCTTCCACAATCTATCTACCATCTCCTAAAACAATCACAATCTTTTCCTTCAGAACTCTTAGATCACTTAGTGTTTGTTCAGTAAAACTATGACTTTTTGAAACTTCTAAGAAATGAAGGGTTCTAGAAAATAATAGTTTCTGGCTACCTGAAAGTTACCATTTTTGGCATAAAGACATTACTTAGCTTAATTCTTTATTTTTATTTTTTTGAGTTGGAGTCTCACTCTGTTGCCCAGACAGGAGTGCAGTGGCATGCTCTTGGTCACTACAGCCTTGACCTGCTGGGTTCAGTGATTCTTTAACCTCAGTCTTCCAAACAGCTGGATGTACAGGCACCCACCACTGCACCTGGCTACTTTTTTGATTTATTGTAGAGATGAGGTCTTTTCAAGTTGCCCAGGTTGGTCTCTAACCCCTGGGCTCAGGTAATCCTCCACCTCCCAAATTGCTGGAATACAGGCATGAGCTACTGTGCCCGGCTAACTTAACTTAATTATTTTGGCCAGAAAACTTTTGAGCCATACTGAATAATTTACCCTTTAATTAAAAAGAGAACATTGAACACAATTTAATCTTATTTTCATGAGTTGGTGGAGAGGGAAGGTCATTTAATGGAAATACGAGAAAAGTTGTGTTTCTGGTTCAGGTCTACGACTGACGAAGCAGGAGGCCTGAGAAATGTGCTTTTGCACCCTGGCCTCTGATGAGATGAGTTTATCAACCTAGATGTTCTTCAAGGTTTCTTGAAGTGTTAATGTTCTCTGATGTTCTAGGATTGTAGAATTCCGGAAAAGGGAGTAAGACAAGGCAAGTCCATTCAGGTTGACATTAGATTTGTATCTGATGATTTCTCACTAGTCACACGTATCAATTACGATTGCTAAATTGTGATTATGGTACAGATTTTAAAAGCATTCTAATTGGGATCTAATTCTATTTGGAGAACATAACCCTTATTTTTACACAGCAATAGATGAAAAAGTCAAAGACTTAATCCGATAAAGTGAATTTTCTTCTTCATGAGTGAGCCTGGCAAGCCTTTGATCATAGAGTTGGACAGACTGTTGGTATTTTTATAGCTTTTAGAAAACCCTGGTTGTCTAAGAGACTCTGCCCCTGAGGTCTCACCAATCTGATTTGATGACTCCTAATTTATGTTCCAGACGAAGCTATGGGCTGTGGGAGTGAAGAGTTGCTTTTTACTTTACAGAGAGGTCATGAACTTTACTTTTATGGGTTTCTATTTATTCACTGATGCCATTGGCATGAAAACTTCAGCTAGGTTCTCACTGTGCCTCCAAATCGCACCACCATCTCTAACTGACTTTCCATGAATCCCCAGTAGAGGCTGCTCTAGGCAGAGCTCTTTCCCCAGCAGGCTTCAGCCCACTCATCCTTCTTAGCCAAACGGGGAGCCATGCTTTTCTTCTTTGCCATCTCAAAGCTCCTAAAGCACCCAGTGTCTTCTCCCATCCTAATTCCTTCATTCGCTTAATGTTTCTCGAATATTCAGTCTGTCAGGTTCTGTGATCTGGACACAGTACTTCTCCCTTAAGACACTCTCACTCTGGTGTCTGGGAGTCAGAAGGGATAAATACACCAATAAAAGTCTACTTTACAAGTTTATGAGTACCAGAGAGGAAGCATGTCAAGTATCTACTTTGCTTAAATAGGAGAATCGGGAAAATTTTCCCATGAAGGAGATCCGTGAATTGTAAAGGGTAAGTCAGAGTTCACTAGACAGTTGGTGGACGGACACTTCATGTGGAGGGGACAACATATGCAAAGCCATGTGGCATTATTGAGGAGGGTGGGAAAGGGGCTGAAGAAAAGTGTGTTGGGAAGCACTGGGGGAGGGGCCAGAAAGCTGGTGGGCGCCATCATCTCAGGGGAGGAGGGGGCCTTTCCTCTGGGCTCCTGGCCTCTTATTCCAGCAATGTCCCTCTTTGGTTCTTTTTTCTCCTCTAGTTTCTCTTTCAGTCCGCATATATGCTCATATCTTCTCTTTCTTTAGCAAACACACATACACACACACACACACACACACACACACACACACACACACACACCACTTTCATTTTGCTCTTGTTTAAGCTTGTACCTCATACTTCTTGGTATCTAGTTCTCACAGTCCTTGAAAGGACAATTAGGTCTCAATTTTTTTGCTTTTTGTTTCTTCACCTCTTATTCTCACCATCTTATTGTAGTCTGACTTGAGAAATAAATGTGTTTGGGTATTCCAGCTGCTGTTGTCTAAATGTGTTTTGCACCAAATTAATATGTTGAAACCTAAGTTGCAATGTGATGATATTAGGAGGTACAACCTTTGGGATGTCCTGGGGATTTGTGCCCAGGACCTCACCCTTTCTATCATGTGAGGTTAAAGTGAGAAGATGACATCTATGAACCAGAAAGCAGATCCACATCAGACATCAGCCCCTTGATCTTGGACTTCAAGGACTCCAGAACTGTAAGAAATAATGTGTTGTTATATCACCCAGTCTATCACAGTCTGTTACAGTAGCCTGAATGAATTAAGACAGTCAATTCAACTTTTAAACTTTTAAATCTAAAACTTATGAATCAATTTTCATTGGTGTATCTCACTGTGAATTTTTTTCTTCCTCTTTGCTTGTTTGTAGCTCAGGTAGGTTAGATTTCCTCCTGAATACATTTCAATTTACTTTAATTCCAAGTCTATGGTGAGAAGTCAGCAAAGGCTATGGGGTGCCCATTTGACACAAAGTCTGAAGCAGAAATCCATTTTCCCTTATCTTCACTCAGAGAGAAAATGTGCAGTACTGGGAAAGCAGAAGGAGAAGTCAGGGAGAGAGGGGGGAGAAAGAGAGAGGGGAAGGAAAGAGAGTATTCACACTGTCAGGTAAAAATGCCATCAGGGCTATGTTTGTGGTCTTGTTCCAGCTATTTACAGACATGTGATGGGTTGGGTGCTACTATACCTAAACATTGGGGATACTGAAATGCAAACAACAGTTCTCGAATTCATGGGGAGACAGACCAAAATGTAATCTGGGGAGACAGACCAAAATGTCAGAGATTGCAATTTGGCAGTTTGCTAAGGACCAGGACGGAGGAGTGCAGATGTCACGAAGTGAAAATAGCATGTGAAGTAGGCTTGGATAGGGAATATGTCTTGAACTGTGTCTTGAAGGACAGATGGAAGCCCAGGAGGCCGAAGGAGGATGAGTGTTCTAGGAAGAAGGACGAGGATATCTAAATGCAAAGAGAAAATGTGAGAAGGTGGCGCATTCAGGGAACTGTAGCTGGTTTTATTACTTGTTGTGGAGGAAGCTAAGGGTGGAGAAGTGACCAGAAACTGTATAATGAAGAGCTTTAAGGTCGATGCATAAGAGATTGGACTTTTAGCTTTTAGTAATAAGAGTCACTGGAGGCTGTTAATCTGGGCAGTAATATGATTAGATATGTGTTTGTTACTGATCAGTATGAACCATAATTTTCCTAACTTACCTTTGATATCTCTCTCTAATCTTTATACAGATGTTTCTTGACTTACCATGGGCTATGTCCCAGTAAACCCATCATAAACTGAAATTATTCTAATTTGAAAATGTGTTTAATACACTTAACTTACTTTCTCTGATTAGTAAGGAAAAAAACCCTAACCTACTGAACATCATAGTTTAGTTTAGCCTAGTTTAAATGTGCTCAGAATACTTACATTAGCCTATAGTTGGGTAAAATCATCTAACACAAAGTCTGTTGTATAATAAAGTATTTAATTTCTCATGTAATATGTTGAATATTGTACTGAAAGTGAAAAAACAGAACAGCTTGCTGCCACTGCCCAGCAGTGTGAGACTCTTGTATCACATATCACTAGCACAGGAAAAGATCAAAATTTGAAATTTGAAGTACGCTTTCAACCGAATTCATATCGATATCGCAAAAATGATCATGAATCAGTACTCATGATCCTCCAACAGAATTTCTGATTTTGAGTCAGTTCTTGTTATTTCTTTTATGGTTAATGTAACACCACTGAACTGACCTGTTGGCCTTAGATATCCTTCGTACTTCTGCCAATGTGTCTTGTGAACAGGATCTGCTCATTTTATGTCCCTGGTTAAAACCACCACTCTTCAGAAAGTAGATTCCTGCAGCCCCTGCTGAGTGGGCAGTCAGAGGTCATTGGTCCAGGGTATGAAAAGAATTAGACCCCCTCTTCCCAGAAATTGGAAATGGACCTCAAAATTGTGAGCCAGTCTCTGTGAATACCTGAACTGAGCACTAAAAAAAAAAAAAAAAATCTGGCAGCCATGTCAAACCTCTTTACAAGTGGAACAAGAAAAATTGCTTGGCAGAGAGTGGGGTAGAGAGAAGAGAGGGTGAGAGATGATGTGACCCCAGAGAGCAGGAGACTCAGTGATGGGTGGGTCTGTGACCTGGTTTGGAGGGTGTATGTTTAATTCCTGGAACCAGACCTGTCTATACTCTCTGCCTTTGAGTGTGTGTTGATACATTTCTCTTTCCCAACCCCAACCCTAAATCGCCTTTTGCAAATTGCTCAAGTAAGTTCTGTTTCTTATATTCCAAAGATTCTTAAATGGGAATGAAGCCATATTCATGTTTGGGCTCCTCTAAACCTAAAATCCGTGGTTTCCTTATGCCAGTAGCTTGCTCAAGATAGTGTACATTCAAGTGCTACCTTGGATTGAAGCAGATTCTGGCACTTTTCATTACACTCTATTTCCTCCTCTCCAGGGTCATGGCCAAGAACTGAGACTCACAGTTTGGGGCAGTTAATGTGCCCACGGCTCTTTTTCATCAGAAATGGGTGACTGTTACTGCCATATAGAGTCTGTTGATGATGTCAGGGACTTTGGATATCTCTATGGAAGTCAGATTTTCACAGAACCTTGTACATTCATTCATCTATTCAAGATTAATCTAATAATGCTACTGTTTGACAGAACTGTATTTGGTGTTGGAGATACAAAGAAAGTAAAATACCATCCTTGATTTTGAAGGACTCTTAGACTTTTAGGGGATAGATAAAAGTAAAAAAAAAAAAAGCTCATATGATTGGTGATGAAACCTAGAAGAAACCTAGAAGAGAAGGTGTGATTTAATAAAAAAAATTAATGATAGTCTCTCTTTTCTTTCCATACTGAATATATATTCTGTTTGAGCATTAAATCATTCTAAATCTTTTGGCGCAATTGGAATAGACAATGGCGGAAAGTTAGAAGTTTGAATTATTGGCTTAAAAAAGAATATAGAATCCAGCATTCTTGGAAATTGAACAAGCATTAAGATTGCCAACCATTAGACCTTCCTTTTGGGAATAACCAATTGAATTCATCCTACTTAGTGAAAATGATAAAAGTTGAGACAAAATACTCCCTAAATTGTCTAATCAGTTGATTTCTGTTAACAGTGAAATGCAACTAGGTTAGCAACAACATAGTATCAATCTTAGGAAGGCCACATGAGACTATTTTTATCCTGAACTCATTTTTTTGTGAAATTTAAGCAAAGTTGCAAAATGGAAGTAAAGTGCCAGCAGAAAATGAGTAAGGGATGCCAAAGAAGTGATTTGAAAGTTCTGACAATAGCTAGGCTGGATAGTGAGATGGCAAGGGTAGGAAACACAGACAGGAAGAAGGCATTTTGAAGGTGTATCAGCTTTGTTGTGAGAAATGAGAACAAAGCTTGTGGTAGGGCTACCCATGCCTTAGGAACTGGAAGGGTTATCCTGATAAATTAAACTAGACCTGAGAGGAGACGAGGTCAAGATGGAGAGAGCAAGTGGGTATGTTAGATTTAAAGAAGGCAATGAGCAGATGGGCATGGTGTAGGAAAACAGGCTATAAAGTTAGTGATGTCAAGAGATACTCGGAATGATTTGGGGAAGAGTCTGAAAGTAGAGTATGCATTATGTAAATGGGGCTTGAAGAAGACTCCACAAGCTGGACACTAGCAAGAAAAACTAAATATTATTTGGAACCAAAGATGCAGTGCTTGAGATTCTATTTCTGAATGTATACTAGTTGTATAGGAATTCCATTTTGTCTATACTTTTTGCATAGAGTTAACCCACAATTTCTTTGAATTGTACATGAAAATTTGAGGTGGGCTGAAATCTGGAAACATATAATAATTTAACCATCATATCTGTCACCCAGACTATTTTTCTAGACATAAGTCTCCCTGCTTACCATGGTCTATCTGAGCTATTTCATTTAATCTTGACAACAATTTTATGCTGATTATATTCTTTCAAAATATGAGAACTAAGGATATATTCTGTTTGTTGGTTAATGAAAGTTTAAATTAAATTGAAAACAATATGAAAAATCTCAAACTTATACTTAGAGATACTAGTAGAATGAAACCCTGTACCCATCATAACCAATTGAATTCTACATTGTCATACTACCTAGTGAAAATGATAACTCACTACTGCCCTTGTTTTATCGATACCCCTTCTCATTCTTTCCTACCACAAAATATATTGCTTTGGAGCAAATCCCAGATCTTATAGCAAGAATTTTAAAGATTACTTAAAACTTTACTTAATTACATCAAATATTCACTCAAGATTCAAATTTCTCTCTCCCTCTCCCCTTACAACCATTTAGTTTGATTGGATCAACAAGTAGAGAAGGTTCACATATTGTAATTGGTTGATAAACCTATTAAGTATCTTTTAATCTACAGGTTTTTCCTTTTGTATTATTTCCTTTAAATGCGTTTATTGGAGAAATGGAGTCATGTTTCCTATAGATTTTTTTCTACTTTGAATTTTACTGGTTGGATTCCCATAGTATCATGAAGCATGTTCCTCAGTTCTCTCCATTTCCGTTTAACTAATAGTTAAAGCTGAACTTTGATATAATTTAGATCAATGCTATTTAAAAAATAAAATCACCTCATAGGTAGTGTTCTATACTTCAATCAGGAAGTAATAGTGTCTGGTCTCTTTTGATGATGTCAGTGTGTTAGCCTGCTTGTGCTGCCATAACAGAATACCACAATTAGGTGACTTACACAACACATACTTATTTTCTCACAGTTCTGAAGGTTCAAAGTCTAAGACCTAGGTGCCAACAAGGTTGGTTGTTTTTGAGCCTCTTGATGGCTTGTAGATGTCTGCTTTCTCACTGTGGTTTCATAAGGTCTTTCCTTTGTGTAGGCATGGAGAGAGAGTGCTCTGGTGTTGTCTTCCTCTTCTCATAAGGACACCAGTCTTATTGAATTAGGGCTCCACCCTTATGGCCTCATTTAATCTTAATTACCTCCTTAAGGTAATTAAGACCTGTTTGAATGTCCACTCCAAATCCTGTGTTGAAATTTAATTGCCATTGTGATGGTAGTAAGACACACAGTCTTTTAAGAAGTCTTTATGAATGGATTAATTCCATTATCTTTAGAGTGGGTTAGTTATCTTGGGAATTCAGCCCCTTTTCCTCTCTCTGTTTTGTATGCCTGCGTCCTAGACATGTGAAACTTTCCACCATATTATGACACATCAAAAAGGCCCTTACCAATGTGACTCTTTAATCTTAGACTTTCCAGATCTCAGAACCATGAGCCAAATAAATATCTTTTCATTATAAATTACCCAGTCTGTGGTATTCTGTTATAGCAGAAAACAAACTGAGACAGACCTTATTTTCAAACACAGTCACATTGGAGCCTAGGGCTTCAACACATGAATTTTGAAGTGATACAATTTTGTACATAATAGTTAGTGAACATTAATGTTCATTGCCTATATTCTTACTAGAATTTTGCAAAAAGGTGACAATCTCTCATTTCTTTTTTTAAATCTGAAATACCTCTGTAGAAAAAAAAAATTTTTCTCCAACACCTATGTGGGTGTTTAAGGTCCAATTTATATTTTAAAAAGGCAAAAAAAATCTTTATTTCCTTTTAATTAGCAATTTTTCAAAACAGTGGACAAGAAGGCATGTGTATGCATATATCTGTGTCTGTGAATATTAACTTAATGCATTTAAATATATTTGATGTGTTTTAATACAATGCAGTTATTATTTTTGTTGATACTCAAATTATCTCATATTTAGCCAATGGGATTCTCTTTAAATTGTCCCCTTGAGCCGGGCTCGGTGGCTCAGCCTGTAATCCCATGCCTTTGGGAGGCTGAGGTGAGTGGATTGCCTGAGCCCACGGGTTTGAGACCCGCCTGGGCAGTGAGACCTCATCTCTACAGTAAATCAAAAAATCAGCTGGGCGTGGTAGCGCGCGCCTGTAATTCCGGCTACTCGGAAGGTTGAGATGGAAGGATCACTGGAGACCGGCAGGTCGAGGCTGCGGTGGCTGGGAGCAACCACTGCACTCCAGTCTGGGCAACAGAGTGAGACTCCAACTCAAAAAAAAAAAAACTGTCCCCTTGGTTCTTTTGATTAATTTTTATTAACTTTCTTGCTTTTGGGAATATAAAGATGTTTCAGAGTTATCCTGTACATTTCTGGCCCAGATCTGAAATCAGTCATTAGAGATCTGATTTCTTTTAGTGAGAAATGGCATCTAGGAAATGTAATCTGGATACTGGCAGCTCAGTGCTACTTGGTTGATTATTGTCTCTTGGTCTTTTCAGTGGGAATTGCTAGGAAAGACATTTTGTAAAAGAAAGTACATCATGAGGTCATACCAATGTTTCTAATTTGAATTTAGAGATTGCTTTTAATTTCATTTTACTTTAATTTAAAAAATAATTTTATAAATTCTTTAAATGGTTCAAAATTCAAATTATGAAGCAAGGAATATGTAAAGAAGTTTATCTTTTATCTTCTATTTCTTGGTCCCAGTTCTATTCCCTTCTCCCCATTTTATCGACAGGCACACTTTGTTTTCATGTGCCTTACTTTATTGCACTTTGCAGATACTGTGATTTTTGAAAAATCACAGTATCTGCAAAGTGCAATAATTTGACAATTTTTGCAATAATTTGATAATTTTGTTGATAATTTGAGTATCAACAAAAATAATAATTGCATTGTATTAAAACACATCAAATATATTTAAATGCATTAAGTTAATATTCACAGACTGCACCCAGCAAGTCTATTGGTAGCATTTTACCAACAGCTTGGGCTCGTGTGCTCACTCCACATTTTTGTCTCACATTTGGTAATTCTCACAATATTTCAAACTTTTTCATTATTAATATATGTGTTATGATGGCCTATGATCAGTGTAACCTTTGATGTTACTATTGTAACATATGATGATGAATGAAATCAACAAATGTGTGTGTCCTGACTAGTCCAATGGCCAGGCATCCCTCATTTCACTCTGTTTTCCCAGGCCTCCCTCTTCCCTGATACATAATGGTAAGGAAATTGGGCCAACTAATAACCCTACAGTAGCCTTTAAGTATTCAAGTGAAAGGAAGAGTTGCCCATCTATCACTTTAAATTCACACTAAAAATGATTGAGCTTAGTGTGGAAGGCATGTCAAAAGTCAAGGCAGGTCAAAAGCTAGGCTTCTTGTGCAAAACAATTAGCTAAGTTGTGAATACAAAATAAAAGTTCTTAAAGAAAATTTAAAGTTCTACTCCAGTGAATACACAAATGAAAGTAGGCGAAACAGCCTTATTGCTGATATAGAGAAAGTTTTAATGGTCTGGATAGGAGATTAAATGAGCCACAGCATTCTTTAAAAACAAAGCCTAATCCAGAGCAGGACACTAGCACTCTTCAAGTCTATGAAGGCTGAGAGATGTGGAGAAGCTGCAGAAGGAAAGTTGGAGGCTAGCAGAAGTAGGTTCATGAAGTTTCAGGAAAGAAGCTGTCTCCTTAACATAAAAGTGCAAGGTGAAGCAGCAAGTGCTGATGCAAAAGCGGCAGCAAGATATCCAGAGATCTAGAAAGGATAATAGATGAAGGAGGCTACACTAAACAACAGATTTTTAAGGTAGACAAAACAGCCTTCTATTGGAAGAAGATGGCATCTAGGACTTTCATAGCTAGTGAGGAGAAGTCAATGCCTGACTTCAAAGTGTTAAAGGACAAGCTGAGTCTTTTGGTTGGGGCTAACACAGCTGGTGATTTTAAATAGAAGCCAATGCTCATTTACCATTCTAAAATCCTAGGATCCTTTAGAATGATGCTACATTTTCTCTTCCTGTGCTTTGTATATGGAAGAACAGATCCTGGATGACAGCACATCTGTTCACAGCATGGTTTCCCGCATGTTTATTTATTTATTTTTTTAGAAAACAGGATTTCTTGAGAGGACAGAAAAACTCCCACAGTGGGAGGGGACCCGAGGGGGTTGCCCAGTTTACTGCATGTTTTAAGCCCACTGTTGAGATCTATTGCTCAGAAAACAAAGATTTCTTTCAAAATATCACCACTCATTGACAATGCACCAGGTTACCAAGAGCTCTGATGGAGATGTACATTATGAATGTTGTTTTCAGACCTGCTAACATAACATTTGTTCTGCAGTTCATGAATCAAGGAGGATTTTCGACTGTCAGGTCTTACCATATAGTGATTCCTGTGATAGATCTGGGAAAAGTAAATTGAAAACCTTCTGGAAAGGATTCACATTATATATGCCATTAAGGGCATTCATGATTCATGGGAGGAGGTCAAAATATTAACATCAATAGGAATTTGGAAGATTGTTCCAACTCTTATAGATGACTTTGAGGGACTCAAGATGTCAGTGAAGGAAGTAACTGCAGATGTGCACAAAAATTCCCCCAGTGTGCCTTCATGAACTGAATTAGCCAGTAACCATTGAGTATAAAGTATCTTTGTTGGAAAATGCTTTTTACAGTTTGCTGACAAATCTAAATATAGTTTTCTTCAGGTCAGGTAACATCCTTACTGCAAGGGGTCATTGGTTATATGATACAAAGTATGGAAACCTAGGGGTAAAGGAGTTTTCAGAAGAAAGACGTGTGCAAGACTTCTCATGGTTTTGCTTGGATAACCCAATATAAACACCAAGAGGAAAGGTATTATGAAATTAACAAGTCCAGATGGGTATGGGGTATCTTGATCCTATTGTGCTGACTCTTATTTAGACTCTGTGAATGTTTTGACTTGGCTGTTTTGGTTTTGAATATACTTAATGTCCATATTTTAAAGATATAAATCTCTAAATCAGAATTATGCTTTAGTAAATTAATATCTATTAAAATTTTTTCTTTTGAAGTATCCTACTTGAATGCAATTTAATTCCTTGATAATTTTCTATCCAGTGCCGTTAAACCAGTTCCACTTTGACTTTACTGATATTGTTTGAGATTCTTTCTGTGTATATTCTAATATAAACTTTAGTGTAGCCATTAGTTTTTGTTATTGTCATTTTTTTATTGTCACATTTTATTGGTCATTGTTTCATCTCTTTCTTTGGCCTAAATTTACTAAATTCAACTTTTTCAGAAAAAAACTTTTAGATGTAAATTTTGCAAGAAGATTTTATTTTTACTAGTGTTAGTGTGTTTGTAGTGTGAACAGATTTTTTTGTTGTTGCTGTTGATGATCTCTTCTAAACAGACTTTCTCTCAGATGATTTATTTTTTGCATTTTATAATATGCCCAATAATACATGATTCTTCAGTTAGCTAAACTATAATACATTTTAGCTGGTAGAGTTTTCATTATTGTCAATCTCATTTTGTATTTTGCAGTAATTCTTTCTATCAGTGATGCTTATTATAAGTCAGAAAAAGTACTAATAATTTGTATTGCTTTCCTGGAGCAAAGCAAAGAGCACATGAAGGACAGAGACATGAGATTTAGGTGAGTGGTGGATTAAAGTCTTGCTGTCTCCAGGAGTCTGGATTCCATAGGTTGTGCTCATTCTTCTCAACCATAGACACTTCCCATGATGGCTGGTATTTTTTCTTTCTCCTAGGAGTGGTTTGGGGCTATCAAGCTAAGGATCAGGGCCTTTGTCCTACAAAGCTGCTAACGGAGAGGAGGAAAGATCATCCTGGATTTTGTGAATAAGGATTTAAAAAAGAAAAAGTCTACCTAAAGCAAACATCACAGCTCCCCAGGCCCTACTTGACTCTGTCATGGGGGACAAGCTGTTCTTTGCATGACCTTGGCTCCCAAGGTTCCCAGGCTGTTTTAGGGTTGGGGCTGGGGCTGGAAAGGAATTACTTTTCATCATCTACTGGATCCATCCAACTTCTTCTAGTCTTGGAAGATCTCCCAGGATTTTCTCCAGTTCCCCTACAGAGCTAAGCCTCTCTGAAGGCTTTTCTTGTCTGAATTCCAGAGACAGTATGTCATTTAAAGTACATGGAAGTCACAATCACTTGTCTCCCTATTGCCTCTAGCTTCAACTTTCCAAATGACTGCATTAAGTTCAACTCAGTCCAGGAATGGTTACTAAGGTCATGACATCCACTGGGATTTTTATGATTAGCAAGACCATGGTAACATAACTAAGAACTGGACAAAACAAATAAAAATGACCATAGAATTGCTGTCAAATTTTATTCTAAACTGAGTATCAAAACCCAACTGATTCCAATCTTAGAATTCTCTGGGGATAAGTTATTCCATTGCCTCGTCCTGAAGTAACCCTCATTGTTTAATGCATCATAGCCAGTAAAAGACCAATTAATAAAACTCCTGATGGTGCCCCATATCCTTAGAGACTCATGAGTGGCCCGTATTTAGGTATTTACTGTAAAACAAAGCATTTTCTCCTTACCATTATCCATGAAAACATGGTAATTCATATGTTGATTTAAAAAAATCAACAGGAATTTGTTGACCACTGACTTTTTTTTTTTTTTTTTTTGGAGTTGGAGTCTCACTCAGTCACCCAGACTGGAGTGCAGTGGCCGCTCCCGGCCACCGCAGCCTCGACCTGCTGGGCTCCAGCGATCCTTCCGCCTCAGCCTTCCAAGTAGCTGGAACTACAGGTGTGCGCTACTACACCTGGCTAGTTTTTGATTTATTGTAGAGATGAGGTCTCACCAAGTTGCCCAGGTGGGTCTCGAACCCGCGGGCTCAGGCAATCCACTCACCTCAGCCTCCCAAGGCATGGGATTACAGGCTGAGCCACCGAGCCCGGCGACCGCTGACTTTTTAAAAGTGAATTTGTTGAAACCTGCTTTCTGATAATTTTGACCTCCTTTTTAACTTGCTTCTGACCTCAGCTCAAGATCTCTGCATTTGGGCTAAATCCTAAATACTCTTTCTCAGACCGCTGACTTTTTAAAAGTGAATTTGTTGAAACCTGCTTTCTGATACTTTTGACCTCCTTTTTAACCTACTTCTGACTTCAGCTCAAGATCTCTACATTTGGGCTAAATCCTAAATACTCTTTCTCAGACACTGATATTTGCTTTAACTTTGGCTATAAGAGTTGTATTATGCGCTTGGAATGGCTCCTGCAAAGGCCTTTCAAGTTTCTGTCTGGCTCCTGGCACACCTTGAAGGTCATGGCCACTATTGGGTTTGCGTCAGCCTTTGAATGGGACCAAAGAGAATGGAAGGAATGTTTACTCCTTATCCAACTCTCTTCCTTTCATTAATAATACCCTATTTAGCCTTCAGGTGTAACTAGGTGAGTATCTATCTAAACCCTGGAGCCTCAGAGAAAATAGGATCAGGGAGATCATGAGGGCTAGCAGAATTCTGCAGTGTTAGAATAGACTGTTTTTAGCCTGAGGCTCTATACCCTTGAGGAATCTGTTCAAAGTCACCCAGCAAGCCTGCATTTGCTATTCCTGAGGAAGAAACTACAAGGGGATGATGTTACAGGTTATAAATCTGAGTTAAAGATGTGCTATACATATCATTGCTGAGAAAATGTGCGAGGCCAATTAAAACAAGTATTAGATCTTCATCTCTCTGACCATCACAGAACCTAGATGTTCAGAAAGTATCATTTGAATGTAACGGGATATGACTGATGATTGCAAATCACTATTCATGTGATCTTATCACTAGTACGAGGGGCTCCTTGTAGTACAGGCTTCTCCTACGAGGTAAGTTTTCAAGGAACCTGTCAACATCAGTGTACCTGCTAGTGTTGTTGTGAGGGGCTGCATTCAACTTTAGTGAATTTTGGGGGGTAGATTCTTTCACCGCATTTGTCCATTTTATGATGGGTAATTTACAAGCACAATTGCCAGCATCATGCTGAGTATTCAGCAGTTTTTGACCCCAAATGGTGTGACCCCACCCTTCCTATCCATCTGATCTCACCCCAGTGACTTTTGTTTTGTTTTGTTTTCCCAGATAAAAAAGTCCTTATGCTGATGTGGAAAAGGTGAAACAAAAAATGATAGAAGCAATAAAAGACATCAAAACTGATGAGTTCCCAACCTTTTTGAGCACAGAAAAAGCACCTGGAAAGGCATATTGCATGACAGGACTTTGAAAGTGACTGAGGTTAAAGCATGTAAGAATAAACACATAATATTTTATAAATAAAAATAAATAAATATTGGGGAGGGAGTTTTTTGGCAAACCTCATATATGGTTTGCCAATTCCTTCTTAGCTGATATGTATCTCACAGCTATTAATTTTCCTAGTATCCTTTGTGGTAGGAGTATTGTAGATTGGAAAGTATGTGAGCTGTGGAATCAGAAAGATATATATTTGAACTCCTGTCTCCCACATGCTAGCTGTGTGCTTAAATGTCTTTCTGCCTCTGAAAAATAAAGGTAATAAAATCTATTCTGCAGGACAGTTAGGAATGAGTATGATAATATAGGGTGTTTATTTTCTCTAATAGGCAATCAATAAACACTGTCTATTATTATTTCACAGATATTATTCCATTTGCATTTGTTTTACACCCTCTTTACCTTAAGGAAGAAAGGAATACATATAAATATATATTCCCCTCTCCAAAGGAAACAAGCCATTAAATGCCTTGCTATGATCACTTAGCCACTGAAGGGAAAAGTCAAGTCCAGGACCCAGATCGGCTGACTTCTAATCAGGTGCCTTCTAGCAGATGCAATGTGAAACTGAGTCACACCACTCACCAAATGTATTGTCCTACAAAAATCCCTTCATCTTTTTGAGTCTTATTTTCCTAATCCTTAAAACTGGAATAACAATTAGTTTTACCTCATGATGTGGTTTTTATTTTTTTAAATATAGAACGTTTTACAAATTTGTGTGTCATCCTTGTGCAGGGCCCATGCTAATCTTCTCTGTATTGTTCCAATTTTAGTATATGTGCTGCCAAAGAGAGGTGGTTTTGAGGACAAACTTTAGCTCTTCAAGGTAGTGTTTCTTATCGAGGAATATGAAAAAGTCTTCTGAGAAACCTTTTGAACATGCTCAAGCATAGGCTCCACACCTGCAGGTCTGGAGGTGCAAATAGGCGTATACGTTCTTTAAAAGTATCCCCAGGTAATTCTGATGTACCCAACCCATCTCCAACTGCTGCCTGCTTCTAATACAACATTCCATGCCAATATGAATGATTATTAGTATTCTAGGCAAGTTTACTCTACTGAGACTTTAAAATGCTTATAAAGCTGTTTGTTGTGAAGGAAAGAACAGCAATCAGAAGGTATGGATCAAATCCAAACTGTAAATTTTCAACTGTGTGGTTCTAGGCAGATTATATAATTCCTCTAGGAATAATTTAGTACTCATGATTAAATAAGGAAGCTGATATAATGACACTCTTTCAGCAAAAAGGATTTCCTTCTGTTGAGGAAAGGGAAGAACAGAGAGCTTAAGGCATTTTTCTAAGATCATACTGTTTATAAGTAGCAGAACCCCGGTCTACCTGATTCCAGAGCTAAGACACCCTTTACTCATTCAATAACTACTTATTGAGTGCCCACTATGTGTTAGATACTCTCCAAAAAGCTTGGGATATAGCAGGGGATAAAATAGACAAAAATCCCTGTCCTTTTGGAAATTTACTTTAGAACATGGTAAGTGCTTTGGAAGGAAATTAACCACAACAACAAACAAAAGAAGCATAGATGAGGATCAGGAATGTGGACGTAGAGGTAGGGGCCAGATTGCAGTTTTTTTTTTTTTGCTTTTTTTTTTTTTTTTTTTTTT